>NC_045614.1:186524393-186827423 GCF_009829155.1 Mustela erminea
TTAGTAGATTGCCAAACAATTTAGTCTGAAACCTTAATTCTCCTTTGTCATGGAGTGTATATATAATCTCAGGTTCTATGGATTAAGATTGGACATCCCTGAGAGATCATTATTATTCCTAATACACAAATCTGCTGGGATTTGAAGTATTTGTCTGGATTCTAGAAAATAGGATTAAACCAACTCCAGATCTCCGTTCATGTCTATGGGAAGCTGCCTTTAAAATGGCCTCAAAGATGACCACATTCAGTATTCCACCTCTCAAGTGTGAACTGAAATTACTAAATTACTTTTAATCGATAGAGTATGGCAATATGATGCGATGCCACTTCTGAGACTGTATTAGATAGACTGTGACTTTTATCTTATTGCTCTGACTTGATCTGTTGCTTCCTTCCTCACTGGCTTGGAGATCAGCTTGCTGTCATGTGAACTGCCCTCTGGAGAAGACTGTGATGAGGCAACAAACTCAAGTTTCTGGCTAAACACTGTAAACATCTGAAGTTACCATTGGCAGCATAAGCAAGTCTGGAAGTTGAACCATCCTCGGTTGAGACTTGAAACTATCAACAGTAACACCTTGATTGTAGCTTTGGAAGAAACTATTTTAATTTCATAAAAAAGTCACTCAATTAGGCTATGCTTAGATTTCTCACCCATGGAAACAGTGAGATTAAAACAACAACAATTTAAGCCATTAAGTTTTGGTGTATTGTTATAGAGCAATATACAAATAATGCATATTTTTGTATCTGAATGTAGGAAGTTCCCTTAACAAATACATATTATGTACATATATGCATGACTTTGGATCTAGGCAATAAGCAAAAGTTGTAAGGATTTGAGGAGGGTGTTAGAGAAAGCCGAAATTTCAATGGACAGACTATTCATAGAGATAAGGACTTTGAGAATGTCACTGAGGAGTGACACATCACTCAAAAGGAAGTGAATAACATCTTATTAGAAACTATAGGAAGGATAATCCTTGTTCTACAGTGCAGAAGGCTCCACAACACTGTTGTCTATAGTAATATGGAAAATAGGAAGTGTGCCTAATGAATCTGTTAATATAGCTAAGGATACTTAGGAGCAAAGTGTTAAGGTGTGGCCATTTCTCCTTCCGAGAGATGAATTGAGGAGGAAAGTGTTGTGGAAATAAAACAAAATAAAAGGACTTTATGGTTTTGAAAATTCTTAGTTTCTAGGTGGCAAAATTGCTATAATTAAGAAATGACTTCTGAGCAGTTTTCAAGTACAGGGCATTGCCAGAAAATCTGGCCTAGAGATGAAGATGAGTCTCTGTCTCATGATTTTCTCACTCAAAAAATATAGCCTAATCAGGGAAATACAAATCAAAACCACAATGAGATACCACCTCACACCAGTCAGAATGGCTAAAATTAACAAGTCAGGAAATGACAGATGCTAGCGAAGATGCAGAGAAAGAGGAACCCTCCTACACTGTTGGTGGGAATGCAAGCTGGTGCAACTACTCTGGAAAACAGCATGGAGGTTCCTCAAAAAGTTGAAAATAGAGCTAACCTACGACCCAGCAATTGCACTACTGGGTATTTACCCTAAAGACACAAACTTAGTGATCCGAAGGGGCACGTGCACATGAATGTTTATAGCAGCAATGACCACAATAGCCAAACTATGGAAAGAACCTACATGTCCATCAACAGATGAATGGATAAAGAAGATGTGGGATATATATAAAATGGAATACTATGCGGCCATCAAAAGAAATGAAATCTTGCTATTTGTGATGATGTGGATGGAACTAGAGGGTATCATGCTTAGCGAAATAAGTCAATCAGAGAAAGACAGCTATCATATGATCTCCCCGATATGAGGAAGTGGAGATGCAATGTGGGGGGCTTGGGGGGTAGGAAAAGAATAAATGAAACAAGATGGGATCAGGAGGGGGACAAACCATAAGAGACTCTTAATGTCACAAAAAAAACTGAGGGTAGCTGCAGGGAGGTGGGTAGGGAGAGGGTGGTGGGATTATGGACATTGGGGAGGGTATGTGCTATGGTGAGTGCTGTGAAGTGTGTAAACCTGGAGATTCACAGACCTATATCCCTGGGGCTAATAATACATTATATGTTTATTAAAAAATTCAAAAAATTTATATTAAAAAAACCAATATAGCCTATAAGAAACTAAATGCTTACGGGAAGAGATTTGTGGGTGTGTCTTTTGCTTAATGGGAATGATATGATAGTCACTTTAATATCTTCATAGAAAGTTCATTACATTAGATGCTGGCAGCTTGAATTGAAAGGAGTAGAATTTCACTACAAAATGAAAAGAGGCAGAAATGAGGCAAAATGAAAAGAGGTAGTCTCAAATTTCTGTTGGCAGGAAATAGGCTGAGAAAACTATTCATTTGCAAACTTGTGCTACCCTTCTTGAATATGGGATTCCCCACAGGGTAAACCTAATAGTGAAGACAGTTGCTAGTTTAAGAACCATTGCCAAACTTATCTTCTCTGCTGATACTGGAATGGTTCTAATTTTTGAAATACTTATTGCAATATTTTAAAATTATTTTTCCCTATCTTAGATTCTATTACATACTGGGCTGTGAGTTATTGGAAATGTGAATTTTGTTTTCCATCTTTGTGACCTTACCACCTATCAATATCTGGCACTAGATATAGTGCTTGATAAATATGTATTGAATGAATGAGAGAGCAAATTAATAAATATATGACCTGCTATTAGAAACAAGTGAAAAACAACTCCATCTTTGATGTTAATGAATTTTTTTTACATACATCTCCTAAAGCATAAACATATTATATCTTTTATTAATATTAAAGATTTTTACTTTAAGGAGAGTTGCTTTTTATTTTATTTGAGCAGCAATAGGGGCTTCTATTTTGTTTTATATTTTCTTATTTCCTTTTATTTCTTTACTAAGCCCTTTCTAAACTTTTATTAGAAAATATCTAAGGATTTTTCCTCTTTGCACTACTTTTATTTTTAAGACATACTTTTAGCAAGATTGTCCTTATTATATCTTATAGATGAGATCTCAGTTCAACTTTAATTCATTGTTAGAAATCATTCTGACTTATTTGATTATCTTTAACCTATTTTCAAGTTGTGATTTGCCTTTAAATTTTAAATTTAGTAATCCTACTGGATGTCTGATAAACCTGTCATTTTAAAAATTATGCTTTTCTATCTTTCAGTTTTACATCCTGGATGCCCAGTGAGGTAAGAGAGGGCAAGGAGACATTATCACTTCGGTAGCTTTTTATTCATCATCTTCTGTGTACCTACATGTTTCTGTTTTGAGATCCCTCAGGGGATGTTCTTATAACATCTGCTCTATTATTTAGAATGTATTTTTATTAATTAAAACCTAGAATTTAAACATTGTCCCAGTAAATCTTATTTATTTTCATAAAAATACCTTAAAACATCTTTTTGGTAAAATCATTAATTTTAGTCCTATATTGTCATGAGGATGTCAGTTATAGTCTTTTAATACATGTTTATTCTCCACAGCTTATAATACAGTGCACCAGAAGAATTTATACATAGAAATCTGCTATTTCTGAAAAACTGACCACTTATTTTCTTGATTGCTTTTTCTTTTCTTTTCTTTTTTTTTAATATGTTATTTATTTATTTGAGAGATGGAGAGAGTGAGCACTGGCAGGGTGAAAGGCAGAGGGAGAAGCAGACTCTCTGCTGAGCAGGGAGCCCAGTGCGGGGCTTGATCCCAGGATTCTGGGATCATGACCTGAGTTAAAGGTAGACACTCAATGAACTGTGCCACCCAGGTGCCCCCACTCGTTTTCTTGAAGTTGGTTTATGATTTTTACAGTGTTGGTGCTTCTCTTCCATGTCTGATAGATCTTATCTATTAAGGATATGACTACTATTCTTAATGGGTTATATATTCTATATTAAAGATAAGATAGCATCTTTCTTCTCCCTAAATACTAAAATCTTTATAACCTTTTAAAATGAGAACATAGTCTACATACAGTTATATCAACAGTAATTGCTCTTAAATTTAACAAATATGGGATGATGGGGCAGCTGGGTGGCTTAGTTAGTCAGGCATCCAGGCATCCCACTACTGTTTTTGGCTCAGGTCTTGATCTCGGGGTCATGATCTCAGAGTCCTGGGATTGAACCCTGCATAAGGTTACATGCTGAGAGCATGCAACCTGCTTGACTCTCTCTTTCTTAGATGTCTTTGCTCCTCCTTGCCTTAAAAAAAAATATGGAATGATTTAATTACAGCATTTTCCATCTATATTTCCCTCACATGCTCATTTTTTTAAGCCAGCATTTATCAAATTAGGAGGTTATATAAAGAGTAGGTACCTTTTCTTATTACTTTTATAGTGATTAAATTGTTTGGTAATCATAAGAATAGGATGGAAGTACTATGTATAGAAAATTTAATGTCTACAGTATCATTTAGTATTATTTTAGTCACAGGTTTTCAAATAACAACTAATATTTAATTAAAATTGCATATATCTGTGCTCTATAGATAATCTACATTTATTATATATTTGCATGCTAATAGCAAGTAATTTTATTTATTGATATAACAAGCTTTTAAGGCTTATTCTTATTCTGTCTCCATGAAATTGCTTATCCAGTTATTCCTCATCATGATTCAGGGCCAGTGTTTCTCTCTGAGGAGGATGCTGGGGACTCTTTTTCTGTACACAAAGGCAGTTACTCAGATAAACAAAGACTAACAGCTCTAATTTCAGGTTTTAGTTTCAGTAACAGCTTCAGCTATAGGCTAATGAAATACTCGTAGAACTGCAATAAAGTCCATATACTTAGTATCGTGAGTGAAGGGAATGGGGTTGTGCATTTAGAGAGATAGGTAGAGACTAGTTATAAAATACTTTTAAGTCTAATAGGCATTTAAAAGAAATCTCATACTAAGGAAAATGGAGAACGATCAGACAATTTTAAGCAAGGGAGTGTATCCGTGCAGAAAATGATTTGGCAGAAAGTAATAGTGGAAGTAAGAATGATAGATAGGAAGCTATTTTATTTGTACTTGAAAGAGATAATGACTAGAATTGTGGTACTGGAGATGGAGAGAATGAAAAGACTCAAAAAATTTTTTGGATTAGAATCAAGAGGCTTTATTAACAGATCGGATGAGGGAAATGAAAGGAGGAGGAAATGTCAAAGAAGACTATCGGTTTTCTGGCTGGAGAACTCGAGTAGAGGGAGATGCTAGCAAATGAGATGGGGAACATTGGAGGTGGAAAAGGTGTGAACAGTGCACAGGGATTAAGAGTTGAATTTTGAGGGGCGCCTGGGTGGCTCAGTGGGTTAAGCCGCTGCCTTCGGCTCAGGTCATGATCTCGGGGTCCTGGGATTGAGTCCTGCGTCGGGCTCTCTGCTCAGCAGGGAGCCTGCTTCTCTCTCTCTCTCTCTCTCTCTCTGCCTGCCTCTCTGCCTACTTGTGATCTGTCAAATAAATAAATAAATAAATCTTTAAAAAAAAAAAGAGTTGAATTTTGAAAACTTACTTAAAAATCTATGAGAGAGTGAGGTGAATCTATCAGGTTAGTTTAGAAGAGAGGTCTAGGCAGAATATTTACATTGAGAGATTGCCAGACTGATAATATTACAAGTCATCAGACATAAGCTCATCTAATAAGATTTACAGAGATGATGAAAAGAAGAGAGTCCAGGACTGGTTATCAAGGAACTCCAACATTTATAGGTTACACAGTCATAAAAGGATTAGTGAAGTATACTGAAAAGCTCCTGGAAATGAAATCTATCAATAAGCTGAGAGGAAGTTGTGCAGTATAGTTTTTGTTTGTGCTCTAGAATTAAACTACCTGAGTACGAACCCTGGGTTTCACATTAATGGGATCCAGGTTTGATGTAAGTTGGTCACTTAACCTCTTTATTTTAGTTCCCATTGGTAAACAGTTAACCTTAGTGCCCATCTTACAAGGTCATTGACAGGACAAAGAAATATATTTTGATCATTGTTATATTTTCAGTAACCTTAATGTATAGAACAAATTGGAAAACATATAAGACCTATAGTTGACATACAATGATCCATTATCTTCAGTGTACAACATAGTGATTTAAGAAGTCTATATGTTATGCTGTGCTCACCACAACTGTAGCTACCATCTGTCACCATATGATGCTATAACAATACCAGTGATTATATTCTCTGACCTTTTATCCCAAATCTTATTCTTTCCATAACTGGAGGCCTATATCTCCCACTATCCTTCACCATTTTACCCATCTTCCCATCTCCCTCCTCTCTTGCAACCATCAATTCTCTGTATTTATCGGTCTGTTTCTGCTTTTTGTTTGTTTCACTTTTTTAGATTCCACATATGAGTGCAATCATACATTATTTGTCTTTCTCTGTCTGACTCATCTTACTTAGCATAATACCCTCTAGGTCCATCCATGTTGTTGCAAATGGCAAGATCTAATTCCTTCTTATGGCTGAGTAATATGGCATTCTGTATATCTACTATACACCACACCACATCTTTTTCCATTCATCTGTTGATGGACACTTGGGTTGCAGGTTAGTCTGAGCCAGGTCGCATACCAAAGATCTGATTTAATTGTTCTGAGATGGGGCTCAAGGCAAGTAATTCTAATGTATAGATAACAGGAGTGGTCCTATTTGCTTCATGCTGCCATGCACTGCTCCATTTTTTGCTTAAGATAATGTGTGTTCATAACAATTAAAATATAGAAAGGGAATGAGAGAATTCATTGCATTTACTATAGCACCAAGAACCATACAATACCTGGGAATAAACCTAACCAAAGAGGTAAGGGATTTGTACTCGAGGAACTACAGAACACTCATGAAAGAAATTGAAGAAGACACAAAGAGATGGAAGAGCATTCCATGCTCATGGATCAGAAGAATAAACATTATTAAAATGTCTGTACTGCCTAGAGCAGTCTATACTTTCAATGCCATCCCAATCAAAATTCCACTGGCATTTCTCAAAGAACCAGACCAAACCTAAAATTTGTATGGAACCAGAAGAGACCCCAGATTGCTAAGGAAATGTTGGAAAAGAAAAAACTGAGGGCATCACGTCGCCTGATTTCAAGCTTTACTACAAAGCTGTGATCACCAAGACAGTATGGTACTGGCACAAAAATAGACACATAAACCAGTGGAACCAAGTAGAGAGCCCAGATATGGACCCTCAACTCTATGGTCAAATAATCTTCGACAAAGCAGGAAAAAATATCCAGTGGAAAAAAGACAGTCTCTTCAATAAATGGTGCTAGGAAAATTGGACAGCTATATATAGAGGAATGAAGCTTGACCATTCTCTTACACCATACACAAAGATAAACTCAAAATGGATAAAAGACTTCAACATGAAGCAGGAATCAAAATCCTGGAGGAGAACATAGGCAGTAATCTCTTCGACATCGGTCACAGCAACTTCTTTCAAGACATGTCCCCAAAGGCAAAAGAAACAAAAGCAAAAGTGAACTTTTGGGACTCTATCAAGATCAGAAGCTTCTGCACAGCAAAGGAAACAGTCAACAAAACAAAGAGGCAACCCACAGAATGCAAGAAGTTATTCGCAAATGACAGTACAAAGAGCTGATATCCAAGATCTATAAAGAACTCCTCAAACTCAACACACATGAAACAGATAATCGTGTAAAAAAAATGAGCAGAAGACATGAACTGACACTTCTCCAAAGAAGACATACAAATGGCTAGCAGGCACATGAAAAAATGTTCATTATCACTAGCCATCATGGAGGGTCAAACCAAAACCACAGTGAGATACTACGTTATACTAGTTAGAATGGCCAAAATCAGCAAGAGAAGAAACAAGTGTTGGAGAGGATGTGGAGAAAAGGGAACCCTCTTATACTGTCAGTGGGAATGCAAGTTGGTGCAGCCACTTTGGAAAACAGGGTGGTGATTCCTTCAGAATTTAAAAATAGAGCTACCCTATGACCCAGAAATTGCACTACTGGGTATTTACCCCAAAGAGACAGATGTAGTGAAAAGAAGGGCCATCTGTACTCCAAGGTTTACAGCAGCAATGGCCACAGTTGCCAAACTGTGGACAGAACCAAGATGCCTTTCAACAGTTGAATGGATAAAGAAGATATGGTCCATGTATACAATGGAGTATTATGCCTCCATCAAAAAGGATGAATACCCAACTTTTGTATCAACATGGACAGGATTAGAGGAGAGTATGCTGAGTGAAATAAGTCATTCAGAGACAGTCAATTATCATATGCTTTCACTTACTTGTGGAGCATAGGGAATAAAATGAAGGACACTGGGAGGTGGAAAGGAGAAGTGAGTTGGGGGAAATTGGAGGGGGAGACAAACCATGAGAGACTATGGACTCTGAGAAACAAACTGAGTGTTTTGGAGGAGAGGGAGGTAGGGGGTTGGGTGAGCCTAGCGATGTGTATTAAGGAGGGCATGTACTGCATGCCCCACTGGGTGTGGTGCATAAACAATGAATTTCGGAACACTGAAAAAAATAAAATTAAATTTAAAAAAAGAAAGCTAAAAAGAAAAAAGATAATCTATGTTCATATGGTTAAAATGTCAGCTGAGGGCCATAATATCTTGGGTTAGAGGTCAGTTAAGATTTACTCAGGCTGTTTCTTCCTCCTGGATTGCCTTTTCCATCGTTTCTCATGTCTGACCTCTAAAACTATTTCCTGGAAGTTCTCTCTCTTTCTCCCCAGGGATTTCCAAACTGCTTTACTGACATCACTGCAAAATGTCATATTTGTGGTATTCTACTTCACATTTCCTTTTTCATGTTCACATAAATAGACATAATGGAAATATAAACTGAGGATATTAAATTCAGCTTTGATTCTCCTAAAACTCCTAGTACAGTATTTTTACTTAGAAAGTACTTATTAAATATTTGCTGAATAATTAAATATGTAGGAGAATATAGTAAGTTGCGTTTGACTGTTACAAGTAGTTGGCTTTTTGGAAGAAATTTTATGTATTACTAAATTGCATTAAAATCTAACTATCTGGTTGATTTTCAGCTATCTGGAACAAATAGCTGAATTATCTATTTTATAATTGCTATATATTTTAGAGATCCTTATTAGATGGTTTGACTAAAAAATATATTTTAACTGACTAATCTATATATATGCATCAAGTTCCATAAAAACTGATGGGCCTAAAAACTGTCATACCTATGAAATTAAACATTTGAATTTTAGTTCAGTGGTCAAATGTAGTTCACCTCCAGTTTTCTAACTCAAGAATTCTTAAATAAAAGTAAAATATTGGGATGTCAGAAGTTTGGTCTTCAATGTGCTAAGCTACCATTTGTTCAGGCTCCTATAATAATAACCAGCACTAGAAAACTGATATTTTCCTTCTTTAATAGCAACTCTTTTGTCAGTGTCTAATGAAATTTAAAGGAATTTAAAATGACTTAATTCTGATTGGAGTTCGTTATATTTAGTTTACCTTTGAGCCCAAATATCACTACCTTCTTTGTATGTAGACAAGGCCACTATGAGGATGGTACTGTCAGGAAAGTATGAAAGATGAAACTAAATTTACTAGCTTTTCCTTTTTAATTTTGTTTTTAAAACTGCTTAGAGGCCCTTCAGAAACACTGCTGTTTACAAGATTACCAAATTGGTGGAAAACATCGAAACATTAAAATGTTGAACTGCTATTGTGACTCATAAACACATTCATAAAGAAAGGCAGAGCCAATTAAAAAAATAAATTCCTCATGTACTGTAAGATAAATTGCTGCAAGCCAACCAGTAAAAATAATAGAGCTGTCAAAACAATATAATTTCTGTGCACAAACCAAAGCATATCCAATATAATAATAGAATGAAGATTTCCTGAATAAATACCTAGTCAGGAATGAACTGCCAGCGAAAATACATTTATTTAGCCCTCACTTAGTTCATCGAAACAAATGTCTGCTTATAAGTTTGTAATATTTGACAGGAGGAAGATTATAGCTCAGTCATGGCCTCCAATAACTTAAAATATTGGAAGCTTTAGACCTTGCTCAGTTAAATGAGTTACCCAAATGTTCACCTTTTACAGATTGATAATCTGGATATAGACTGGGACACTTCACTATCTGTGAACTGATGAATGATCAAGGCATTTAAGTTGATAGATCAGGGTCTTTTGCTAAATAAATTAAAGTAAATAGGAGTAACTGATCAGGCTGTTGGATGGCCTAATGGGTATTTGTCAAATTAATCTCAGTCAGTGGTTGTGAAAAGATAGGTTCTAATTCCATCTTGTTCATTAGGGGACAAAGTGTATTCTTGAATTCTGAATGGTCACAGAGCATTTACTTAGATGAGTGAATTATATACGATCACAAAAAAGCAGAATTCTTTGTAATGCTGCCTTTTACCCACACAGAGCTATAAATATGGGCTCAAATAATAAATACCAATATCCATAATAGGAAATCAGTTGTGGCGGCACAATAACAAAATCATTCATGCAGATCCTTTGATTTGTGAAGAGAGGGACACAGGCATACCTCATTGAGGTAGATACCAGATTTTTGGGAAATCACTTTTTTTTGAAATTTATAGAGACTGCTCAGAAGAGATAACATCTTAATTTCAAATCAGCAGAAATACGTAAGAGAATTAGAATTATTTAGAAGAGAAATTATGAGAATCATTTGTGTCAAGGATTATTTCTGTGTTCCAGAATTCAGAGTATTCAGAAATACTCAGTGATTTGAAAGTGAAAAAAGAATATTCATCGAAACAATAGGGTTTCTTCTGGAAACCCAAATATAAAGAAGAAAAAAAGATGAGTGGAAGTCATTATTTGGGACAACTATTATGAAAAAGGTGATTCAAGGTAGTTACCTTATTAAAATGTGCTAAATTGTTTATCCATTACAACTAAACCTCACTTACCTTCTATGTAAGATCTTTTTTTTAAATTTAAATTTAAATTTTTTTAAAGATTTTATTTATTTATTTGACAGAGATCACAAGTAGGCAGAGAAGCAAGTAGAGAAAGAGAGGGGGAAGCAGCCTCCTCGCTGAGCAGAGAGCCCGATGTGGGGCCCGATCCCAGGACCCCGGGATCATGACCTGAGCTGAAGGCAGAGGCTTTAACCCACTGAGCCACCCAGGCACGCCCTATGTGAGATCTTTAACTCAGTGTTATATCTCACTTATATGATGTATCATATGATCTTATAAGATCAAGTAAGTCTGGTTCTAGTGTTTTCTCCATCTTATGTACAACCAAAACTAATTCCTGAAACTCATGCAGTCCTAAATGTCATGACTCTGCTTTCTGTTACAAATGATCTTTATTAGTGTTAAAAGATAAACTGAGGCATATTAAACATTTTAAGAGTTTACTGGGAAAAAAAAATACTCAAATTGGGCAGTATCCAATCTAGCAGATAGTAAGGAACTCTGAGAAACTATACAAAATGAAAGACTTTTATAGATTGAAGATGAGTGGCAGGAGCTATCAGGCAGATTACCTAACCAGGACTGGTCAGGAGGTTCCTGACTGACTGGTTTAAGATACCACTTCTGGGAGAGCTGAAACTATAAGTTAAGTGTCAGGTTGGTGATGTGGGACTTAGGATAAGCAACACCATTTTTGGCCTATTGTCCTTTTGTTTGTTTGTTTGTTTTAAATATTTCCCCCATTTTGATAAGACTCAGCCTAACTGAGACACTTAATCAGAAATTTAAGGCATTCATGCTACTCTCAGCTAGAATTTGGGAGTTCTTGTAGTTTTTGCTAAATCTCTGTGTGGTATTCATAGGGCACTACGTTGGGGTCACATTCTTTAAGTTTATCATTTTTTTTTCTTTTTTCTATGTTTTACTTTTAGGAAGATCATTTGCTTGGTGGCTAGTGGCTATGAACACAGACCTAAAGCTTTGGGGAGATTACAGTGTATCAGAAAGACTACTGTGACTGTTATAAGTAGGATAAATCCCAATGTCTGGAGTACACTTTGAAGCCATGGTCACCAAGACCCAAACCAATCAGAATCAAATAAGCCTCTGTTGAAAGTCACTTTCTTAAGCCAACTGACTTGTTCAGTGATCTAGTGTAGCTGAGTTTCAGCTTTCCTAGAAGTATCAGTTCAAGGGCAGCAAGTGATGTTGGCTCTAGCAAAACATCTCCATGCTGAGTTAAAAGATAATCAAGAACTATCCTATTATCAAGAAAAACTTTGGCCAGAGAGTCTAGGGATCCCCCCCGCAGCTGTTTGTTTAATCACAGAATCTGCAATAGCTTCAAGAGTTAAGAAAGGTTTCTGATCAGAACCCCCTTTGCATTTACTCCTAACCAGGGGAGTAGGGAACCAAGGAAGCAAATTTTGAATCATAAGTACCTCCTGGTAATTCCCACTTGAGTGCATGGCTTGGGAGTAAAAAGGTGACAGCCATTGAGGCCAGTAAAATTTAAGTTTGTAAACCACATAGGTAATTTTATTCTAGTTATCCTAACCTTGTATCCCTTTCTTTGTCCAGAGCCTGGTTGCAAGATTCCCTGGGTTTGGCTTGCTAAACAGAGAGAGAGAAATGGGATCTCAAGTATGAGACCCTGACACAATAGAGAGCGGACTGAGTTTATTATAGAGGAAATGAAGCATTGGAAATCTAGGAGGAGTTTTTCATGGGCAGGGCTATGGGATTACCCACACAGCAAATATAACAGTTATTTGGTGGCTGGACTGGCCCACTGTGCAATGGCCTGAGATATATGAACTTTCTATGGCAGAGCAAGGAAAAAGGTGAACAAAAGAATCATAAAGACTTTCATGATATAAGAATTAGGAAAAAGATAGAGAGGGAAGGAGGAATGGAAACAAATGTTCTTGAGCTGACATCGTGGGAGAAAGCGGTCTATCGATATTGGCTACATCTCTTCCTAATCAATTTGATTTTGAGGTCTCCAGCATTTATCAGATGTCAGTTGGTGCCTTCTTCAGTTGTAAAATATGCACCCGAGTTTCAGCACTCTGCAGTTTGGAAGCAGTGTCATTGGTCAGAAGTACTTGTTTATGTCCTTTTCCTAATTTCACTCTTTCAAAGCATTAGAGTTAAAAAGAGCCTGTAGATGACAAATGACTAAAATTCCCATACTTAAAGATTTGATGATAGTTAATTATGATGGAATTGACAAAGAAATTTGGTTATTTTTGTGACATACAACATTTTAAGATAATAACTGGAATTATAAATGATAACTTTATACCAGGACTTATTAGATTATTAGAGATTTCTACATCTAGAACACATATTAATAACATACATTTATAAAATATAGTGTAAGAAGGCTTATCTCTTGATGATGCTTCCCATGTAATTTAACATATCAAACAAACCTAGTTAGTTTAATATGTCTCTTTTATAAGGTGAAAGACAAATATTTGAGATTTTTCTAGGAGCCCTCTGAGAAATCTCAGAGTTACTCTGAGATCAAAAAGATACCTTTTAGAATTCGATTTTGGAGGCTGCCAAAATGTCAAAAGGTCTAAACATTTGACTAAATAAGATCACATATCATTATGAAATAATACTTAATTATCTATTTAACAAAACTGCAATAGAATAAAGGTAATACAGAAGGTTACAAAGCTGTGAACAAAAGTTAACTATTTTAACACTGAAAAGATTGGGTTTTCTTAAATAATCAAAGATCTGACAATGGGAGGCACAGAAATTATTTTGCTAAGGAACAAAATCTTTGCTTTGCAAGTAGATTACCCAAGATGTTAAGCACGTGCACACACACACACACACACACACACACACACACCCCTTTCATGGTGTGCCATCAAAAGCAGACCGATATAGTCCAAGAACTGTCCTTTTAACTGAGAGAAAACCAATTCTAATTTTTACATTAAAATTCATTCCTTAAAAACTTAAATAAATTAGTTCCAATCTTAGCTTGACCATACATAAAATTTATTTACCAAGATTCCTTTCACATAAAACTTCTACAACTATTTTATGTCCATTAAGATTTTTGTGCTATTTTTTTCTCATTTTGAAACAACCAGTCATAATTCTTTCCTGCCTACTTTTCATATACAGTTGTTTCCTTTCACTCTTATTATTCTTAATAGTTTTGTATATGTTGATTAGTATTTTTAACCTTTAGAATTTTTTATTCCTAATGAAAAAAAATAAAAGTAGTGATCAGTTGTGGATTGTCTGTTATACCAGCATACTCTAGATTGGCAAATTTATAAAAACATTTTTTTTAATTTCTGGAAGTACGTTCTTTCTCATGGTAAAATTTTCAGTGTGGCATAAGACACGTTTCCTAATAGACAAAGATAATTTTAGTTCATTTGTAATAAGACAAAAGTAGATAAAATTTTTTCATTAATTAATATTTGTCTTTGGTTTTATTTGGAAATGATCTAGATAGTCAATGAATATCCATGCTTTAGCTTCTTTCAGTATAACTTTTAAGCTTTCAAGTTACCAAGGGTCTAGAGATTGCAGAGGTGGTTTTATTCCAGTTATCTTTGTCCTGTGTCCCCTTGTACAGAGCTTGGATACAAAATTCCATGGGTTTGGGATTGTTAGCCTGAGTAGGAGAATGGACCCTCAGACTTAGGGAGTCTAACACAATAGCGAAGGGATTGAGCTTATTCCAAAAAAGATTTTGGAAAATATTTTAAAGTAGAAACATAAGGTATTGTTATTGTTGAGAAGTTTGTTTGTAAACTTTTAACTTACTGATATCTATTTAATTTATTCTTAAACAATTATGTTTAGATTACTTATGAAAATGTCATGAGACATTAAACAGCCAACCATCATTATAAATTATCTTTTTTGTCGACAAATTCTATAACAGAGATAATATGAATTTATTTGACTTTTAGTAAACCTAGGTAGAATAAAAATATATTTAATGCTGATAACACTTCTTCTTTTTCCCCTTCCCCATCCCCTTCTTTGTCCTCTTCCCCCCTCCCCCCTCCTCTTCCCTCTCCTCCTCCTCCATCTTCTCCTCCTCCTTCAGAATTTTCTTGTTTCCTAGAAAGTTATCATACTTACATCTGAAAAGACACAGAGAAAGATGTGAGTTCCTCCAAGAAGAACTTTTGTTCTCTAATTCCATATATTTTATAATATCTTCCAAGCCTTTTGAGACAAATAAAGGAGGTTCTGTGATTGATTAAAAAAGGTTGTAGGGGGGCTTTGAATTGCTTTTAGAGTTGCATTTCTATTCTTAGAAGACTTCATTTGTAAATCAAGTACAGTTATTTTTAATTCCTTGGAGAATGGAGTTGCAACCTGAATTATATCAAGACTGACCCACCCATCTAAGTACACTTTCTTGAGTTTACTTCTTTATATCAAGGAAATGTTCTTCAGCTAAGGTGGAAATCAAACAATTTCTATGTTCTAGATTTAGAGCTGTGTGTCTTTGGAATGTTTTAGTAAATCCTTCAGTAAAGGCTCCAGAATGCCCACCACCCTGCCATATATATTGTTTCATTTATCTTAGGAAAGAAGACATTAAAAAAGTTTCTATAAGGCTCTGAATATCAGCTTCCAATTGGGCCAACTCCTTACCATAGAGTTACTTAAAACCAACAGTAAGTCCTTTTGGATATCTTACCAGGTTTCAACCAGGACAAACAGTAAATAATCCTTGTAATATTGAGCAACCCCATGAGCACAAGAAGCATCTTTAAAGAGGATGCAAAAGACACTACTCTTCTGAGATCCAGAGTCATTCCCAAAGATAACCAAAAGAAAGACTTAGACAATTCCTTTGAGAGCTGGCAATAGTGAGTAGAACCCTAGCTGTAAATGGAGTGTAGTTCATATATCTGTCCAACTTTATGTTTAAACCCCAGCCTGACAGTTGCCAGTGTAAGCAATCAGGGCACAAAATGAGATAAGATGGTAATAGCTATCCTTGGGAAAGAAAGGATCTACATCTGATGGGTACTTGAAGGCAAATTCATGAGTAACAATTTGAAGATCTGATTATCACTTTTTGTTGTTGCCTGTCAATCTGAATTTGGAAAGGAATGTACAACATTAAATTTTGCATTCCTCTCTTGACCAGGCATCACAGATAGAAATCTGGGAGAGCTTTGGTAACATTCTCATTTGCTGGCTTTTGCTAGTTTGCCTAGGATCCTGCTCACAGGCTGTGGAATAAATGGGATGTTTCAACCAGTCTCATCCTGGTCACTGGATATTGTTGAGGAAGAAAAATAATGTTCCCTCTACGCTTTGTGATGAGTACTTGACCAAGACGCCTTTTTCTCTAACTAAGATAAATGTATAAGCTTGTTCGGGTTAAAAATTCTCTACTGTGGCCACTGTAATTCAATATTTGGTAAGGTTAACTGTGTTCAGGCTTAAAAAACAAAATTTTAGTCACCTGAGGCTTCACATGGGACTCAGTTTGGTTTTTAAGTCAGACTCAGTTTGATCCTGGACCCAAAATGGTTTCTAAGTAAGAACTAGTTTGACCCTGGACCCAGGACTAGTTTGACACTGGACCCATATTATAATACTTAATGAAGTTGAACCTAGTCTGACTCCAGCTGGTTTCCAGATCCAGTATGGAAAATGAAATGCTCAAATAAAGTTATAACACATAGCTTATAACATAAAAGCCACATAGCTATGATCTCTGAGGGACTTACCCACTACCTCAAGAGGCAGTGAGAAAACAGTGAAGTCAAGGGACTTATCTATACCTATTTGATTGTTGCTCCTGGGGGCTCTCTGGGATCTCCAGTTACCTCTTTTGATACTAGAAGTGTTAAAAGGTAAACTGAGGCATATAAAAGGTCCAGTTTATTTGAGAAAAAAATCAATCTTAATTGGGCAGCATCTAATCTAGCAGAGAGAAAGATCTCAGAGTTGTAGTAAACCTGAAACTTTACAGGCAGAAGGGAGAGGGAACAAGGAAGTTACACTAGATGATAAAGTGGGTTGGTTTTTACAAGATTACTTTAGGGGAAAATAATAGAATTTGCTGATCAGGCAATTCCTGATTAGTTTAAGATTCCATTTCTGGGAGAGCCAAAACTGTGAAGTCTCAGTTTGGTGACATGTGGTTTTGCATGAATGATTCCATATGGGATCTATTGTCTTTGTCTTTATTGTTGTTGGCTTGTTTATTAACATTAGATAAACTAATCTGTGATAGCTAAGTATCTTCTTAATTACCTAGGCAATATGATTTTTGAAAGTAGCTTAAGTGTATCTTTCTGGAATAATACTTAATCAATGACTCTATACTAGAAATTTCAGATTCACTGTGATTTAACAGGGAAGATATTGGGGTGAGGAAAGAGTCGTAGTATTACATAAATTTGATCTGCTATCAACTATGTCTATTTTATGCCCTTTTAACATTAATTTGAACTATGTAATTAAGTCAGAGGTGGAACTACTGATTCAGAAGAGAGCTGGAATGCTGCTCACTTCGATTTTCCACTGCTCAGCATCTCTTTCTAATCAGCTCCATGCTGGGAGAGACATTATTATCTCTGAAACTGATAAAAGATAGCCCCACCTCCTGTTGTCTGTTTCCTGTTAAGCTTCTTGTTCATATTCAGAGAGCCCACAGAGAAGATACTGAACGACCTACAGGTGTCTTCAGACCAAGCTGATCACTAGAGCGAAACATCCTAATGGCTGTTTCCGTTCCATTCTGTGTTTCTAATTGGCTCCAACATGCCTGTTACAGTCTTTTTGCCCATTTTTTTCCTTCTAACCTTTTGTGACTTAATTTGGTTTTGTGGTACTTATAAAGAAAGATTGGAGATAGCATGTTTCAAGTCTAAAGATCACCAAGCATATTAGAGCTCTGCTTCTTTGACTTTTCTAAGAGGGCATCTGGAATAATACTTGTTTTCTGGAAAGGCTGATGTTTGCTTGGCGATCTTACCACTCTGCGAAGATTATTCTTCAGTAATATTCTCTGGCTAATGACAACACATATTCTATCTCTGTGCTTGTGCTGATGGTTCTTTACACTTAATTGCTTAATTTTCTTTCACAGCTCATTAGAAACTGTTTTTCTCCTATAGTAAGTTTTGGTACCCTATTATGCATTCAACAAATATGTACTGACCACTTTCTAACTGCTAAGAATCATCTTAGACCCTGGGCTTACAATGATAGTAAGAAAATATAGATTCTGTTCCTCTTGTCATGAAGTTTTCATTAGCTGAATTGTTATTTAAAAATGTAAAATTAAAAAAAACAAAAATGTAAAATTACCATAGTTTTATGTGGATAGGGAATGTGTGTATTGACAAGTGTGCATGAGTTAGTAGATTTTACCACACCTGGAGAACAGGCAAGGCTTCAGTAAGAAAATGATTTTTGTGGCAAATTCTGGAAGCAAAGTAAAAATTAAATTAGAGGAATGGAGGAAGAAAGGCTATACATAAATGCTCTATTGCAGAATGAAGCATGTGTTATTTGAAGAATTTATGGAAAGCAGGGGACAAGCTAAAGGTAGAGAGATTGGTAGAAATGAGATCATGAAGAAATCAGCTATTGAGGGATTTGTAAGCCATATTAAGAATTTTTGGCCTTTCCCAGAATCATAATAAATGAGTAAAGACTTTGTGCTCAGTTTGGGGAACACAATCAGAAGATTGTTCTGCCTGCAGCATAGAGACTAGGAGAAAGTTTAGATGCAGGGTGCCCAATTAAGAAGCTATTACCATAGCAGAAAGCAGACATAAAAGTAAATGAAAATAGGCTAGTGTGGTTGAACTTATTGGAAAGAAGGAGATAAACTCAAGGAATATGTAAAAAGTAGCATCATTACATGTGGGGATGGATTGGATATGGGTGTGAAGGTTGTGGAGAGGGAAAGGATGGTATTAAGGATATTGCCTAGTTTTCTGAGCTGAGAGCACACAAGGCTTTGGGGAATAGATCATGGATTCTGTTTTGGACAATATTGAGTTTGAGATAACTTTGAGAAACCTAAGTTAATATTAAAAAGAAAAAAATGGTTGTGTGTGTGGGTTTCTAATAGAGAATGTCTAGGCCACTGCAAAGTGTGAACCATCTGCTTACATGTGATAATTAAACCTATGTTCTTTTGTATTAGTGATGTACAAATATGGACTCATTTAATCTTTGTGACAACGCAATGAAATACATACCATTATAATCCCCGTCTTAAAATATATGGTAACACTGAGATAAAATGAGGTGAAGCTCTTGCCATGATGACAAAGCTCATGAGTGTCAGAGCTGAGATTTAACCCGGGCAGGTTGGAAAAAAACATTCATATTCTTAATCATCTGTTATGCCACCTGTCATGAATGAAATTGTTTAAGGAGTAATTATGGTTTGATTAAAGGGCCTATGGCTGAGCTTTGAGGAATTCAAACATGCAAAGACTAAGAGATGAGTCCAAAAAGGAGACTAGGAAGAAGCCAGAAACGTAAGAAGAGAACCAGGAGGGTATGGTGTCTTGAAAATTAGAGTGTTTTAAGATGTAGAAAATATCAAATACTCCCAAGAATTCGAGCCATATCAGATCTAGGGGAAACCCAAACTTTGGATTTAGGGCACTGTAGTTTATTGGTGACTTTAATGAGAGTCTCCCTCAGAGTACTAGGGGGGAACCCAGTTTGGAGGGAATTGAGGAATGAGTGAAAAAGTGTGGAAGAAGAGAGGAAAAACAACTCTTTCTAAAACTTTGACTTCGGCAACAAGATAACTAGGTTTATAACTGGAGTAGATTGGGGGCAGGGCAGATGTTTGCTTTGTTTTGTTTTAAAGAAGGGTTTAGAATGTGTTTCAGAGTCTAAAAACAAGGAGAGGTTGAACATGGCTTCCAGGACATCCCACTCTGCTGGATTTTATACTTCCTCACTCAACACTCCATCTCAGTTTTTCCTTCTGGCTTCTTCTCAGCTTCCTGGCTTTTTATTGTGAGGGTATCTCAGGGATCAGATCATGAATAGTTCTCTTCTCAATCTACATGCAATCCCTTAGTGGTTTCATACAATTTTTCTAGTGCATCTAGAACTGAATACCTGATTTTTTTCTCCAGCATGCTTTGTCCATATTCTTTCCTATATCAGTAATGGTTATTTCACCCTTCTATGTATTCAGGCCAAAATAGTTGGAGTCATTCTTTGCTCTTTTGTCTTCCACCCATTTCCCAGCTCTTCTGTAAATCTGATAGTTCTGTCTTCTGAATCCTACCACATCCTCTGATATCACAATGGTCCAGGTCCTGCTGTCTCTCAGTCAACTTATTACAATAGGCTCCTATCTCTTCTTCTTACCTCCATGTGTCCCTACTTGTTTAAATTTGAACAAAGAAACCACAGTGATCGTGTTAAAAAGTGACCAGTCATGGGCACCTGGGTGGCTCAGTAGGTTAAGCCTCTGCCTTCAACTTGGGTCATGATCTCAGGGTCCTGGGATCAAGACCCACATCAGGCTCTCTGCTCAGTGGGGAGTCTGCTTCAGACTCTCTCTGCCTGCCTCTCTGCCTCCTTGTGATTTCTCTTTCTGTCAAATTGAAAAAAAAAAAAGAAAAATCTTAAAAAAAAAAAAGTGAGCCAGTCCTATTACCAGTTTTTAGAAAATTGAGGTATATTTTACAAACAGTGAAATGTACCAACCTTAAGTGTAGGATTTGATGAGATGTAAGAAATATAGTTGTGTAATCCATATCCCTGGGAAGAAATCAACTATTTCTATCCTTCATGACTTTTTTCATATGCAGGTTAGTATTTTGGTAATGATGCAAGGACCCCTTAAATGCAGAATTCTAGAGTACCTGTTCTGTACAGATCCCTCTTACCTGTCTTCTCAACTTAGTGAAACCACCTTTCTCTCTTTGGGATTCCCTCTCTTGTATCATGGTATATAAAGTGCTTATCTTATATAACATGGTACTATAAAGTACTGAAAAGGCAGAAGAATGGAAGGATAGTGGAATTTACCTTCCTAGTTTTCCTTCACTCAGCTCTGTGTTGTCTGTTGTATAACGTCTGAAAACATAGTTTCATATATTTTGTTTAAATTTGTGTTTAAATCTCTCCTAGAGAGGGGAGAGGGAAGGCTAGTCTTGTGTCAGTTACTCCATCATAACCGGAAATGGAAAATACTTCACTGTTGACGTATCAGGCTACCTCACGACCTTTTAGGTCACAAAAGGTCTCTATATATTTATATTACTCTATTACTTTTTAAAATTCTCCTGACTTAACTTTGGTACTTACTCTGACACGTGGACTTTGCATAAGTAGTATCATTGCCTGTACTTTGAGCCATAGTTCTTCATTCATGCTTGTCTCATGGCATTTAGCTCATTTGGGTAGCTAGTTATATGTGCTTGCATTATCCTTCATACAAGACCGTAAACTTTTCAACAGTAGAAAGCAGCATGCTATAAATATTTATAGGATTGAATTGAATATATCAGAGAACCAAGTGAATAAGAATGAATTTTGATGATTATGATTTTATGGTGAACTAACTGTAGGCCCAGGAGATGAAGAAATCTGTTAAATTTTTAATTACTTTTGGGATGTTGTGGGTAGCTAATACATATTTATTGGCTGACAGGCAGGACAGGCTCCACAATAAGGAACCCATGACAGTTGAGTTAAATATCCAGAAGTTCTGAGTATTTGCTGACATTCTATTCCCATTTTCACAACTAAATCCTATCCAAATACTTTCCCTCCAACAGTGTGAGTTGGGATGAAAATGACCCCACTAATTAGCCAGTGTGTGCCTGGCCTCTGTCAGGCTAATTTAATGGAAAACAATTATAAAGGAAACCATTTGTTATTGTTTTTATTGTTACTTTACTTTTGTGTGGAAGCCGGAATCCTGTTTGTCATGGAGGGGCTTGATTGGAAGTTGATAGAATATGCAAGAATAGTCTATTTAAATTGCTTTCTCAAAAGAGTTAGGCAATCCCAAACAAAATGAAAGCAAAACAAAACACATACCCTAATGAGAAGCAGAATAGAAGGAAATTGATTTTCTGACTGTTGAGCCTAACCAGCTACTCATAAATTTATCAAACTGGTCTGTGGGGCTACCTAACAATTGATTGTGTAACTCTGATATTGGTAATGTAATACATGAAAGAAATCAAATCGATGCAAAGCACCAATGTGAAGCACCACAAAATGAAATTATCTGGTCTGCTCTGTTGTGGCCTTTATCCCATGGAAAATTTTGTGGTATTCATGGTTAAACTATTAGTCAACCCCTTTAAAGTTTATGCCACTTCATTTCAAATAGTAAATGCTTATTCTTATTACTGTTTTACAATGTTGGACAGGCAGATAGTAATGTCATAATAAATGTTACTGCTTCCCAGTTTTAAAGTTACTAAGAGTATCTTAGAAATAGATAACGAAGCCTGCCAGATTTGTAAATGAAAGCTTTCTAGAAAATAGCATTGTTTGGGACATGTTGGAAGCAATAATATGAGAAACATATATGTTGCTATGGGCTATACACATAAGTTTTTTTTTTTTTCCCATTCTGGTGTGGAAATAAGTGAATAAATATTGAAATTACACTGCTCTAGAAGTGCATTTTATTTATCATGCACACTATACCTCAGGCCTTTGTCATTTAAGAGACAGAATTATACACAATTCTTCTGTGTTTGAGGTTTTAGAGTTATTCTAGGCCTCTGACCGTACTAAAGTATTCACAATTCTTGAAAGATAAGCAGTAGTCTGATCTCTAGAAGAGTAATCTGACATCTAAAGAGATATTTAAGCAAAAAGAAGGGTCATACTTTAGGAAAAATTGGTGTAATTATTGCTGGATATCCTGAGTTGCTGTTGATGAGCACATATACTTGAATATTTCTTAAAGCTAATGTGTTTTGGTTGCATTTCAGTTATTACTAGTACAAAATTCTAAAGGACATTAACTGTATTTGTGTTGTTTCCTAGACAATTACATGGAAATAAGATCCTTAATAGACACTTTTGTTATTAATGCCATCATAGAATTAACCTAATGTGATTATACCTTAGAAAGGTCAAGAAGTTAATACCTACACAACCAAATGTTGGAAATCCCAAAGGAAAGGGAAAATGAAGAAGCAAAAGTGCTTTCTCAACAAAAGAACCTCATTAACACTGAGTAATGATTTATACAAATTGGGGAAATGACAAGTAACAGATGGGAAGATGAACAAAATGAGCACCTAAAAATCACATTCTAGCCAGGTAAGTCGGTGGTTCACAACCCTACAGATGGGAATATTTTAGGAAGATTTTGAAAAATACCTATGCAGAAATCCCATTCCCCACCCACTCAGTTATGATTTCATTGGTCTAGGTCCAGCTTAGGCATCTGAGGCCTTAAAATCACCCCTAGTGTTGCTAATAAGCCAACAAGTTTGAGAAGCACTGATTTATGTCTCTTTTATGAAAATGTTATGATAATTAAGATAGAAAACTAGAGAAAGAGTTTAGTTTATTTTAAATATATACATAAGTATATGAGTATCATTATAGAAAGCCAGATTAAAAAATAAAACATCAGTTTTTCCTTTTCCTAGTTAAATATGGGGGCTAATTATGGCTTCCTTTTTTCTCATTCCCTCACAGATACATTATGAAAATGAAGGCTTGAAATATGTGGCTGCTGTCAATGGATTAAAAGGCACCATGCCAAGCTAACCCCAAATTACACAGAACTAGGATTTACCATTTTTATTACAGCTCCTTGTTAATTCTGTCTACATGGCAAAACTCTTATAGAAGGGGGATTATTCATAATATTTAAATTTATTGTCTAGTGAGATAGATCTATGGGATTACACATTAGTGGAGGCATCATTGTTTTTTTCATGCATCTATAATTTGAGGAGGAAAAAAAAAATCTAGCCCACATAATGCAGATTAAGGTGATGGTCCAGTAGAATTTTTCACCTTAAATCTTTTCAAAATAACATCACTGCTTAATTGTGCTGATGGCTGGGGATTCATTACACTTACTTCTGTGATAGTTAATAAGGAGACTTTTGACTGACGTATGGTAAAGGAAATAATCTTCAAGTAGCACATCTATTTTGTTCTACAGCCTAGATTTGTCTATTAATTCTGCTTACTTTGTGAGAATTGCTGATCTATAATGTTCACTTTAGGCAGCTTTCTTCTCTGATTATACCTCTTAAATGAGCTAATCTTACCTTTGTATAGGCAAGGAAAATTGTCCTGCTTTGTTATCAAGTTTACCTTAAAGGCAGCTGGCGGAGGAGAAAGTGAATGTCACCTAACACTGTGTATTACTTGATGGTTATTCATTTGACATGTTTATATTTCTCCCTAGGCATACCAATTAAGAGAGTTCACCTGCTTCTGTTAGAAAATTGAGAATGGGCTGCTAAAACCAACCACAATGCCCAAGGTCATTGTCTATTAGAGTAAATTGCCCAATTACAGAGTCGGTTGCAGAAACAATAGGGAAAACATGATAAAAAATACTTTAATTAGTGATGTCTCACTAATAGACTGGCTCCTTCCTACACTGTCTGGACAATAAGATTTAGCTAATCTTTTCATTTCTTCAGGCTGAAGTCTTGGCAGGATCATTGTGTAGGAGAGGCTAACAAATATTTCAAGGCTGCCCATCTCACACCTACAAAATGCTTATGATAGCCAGGAGCTGTTCTAAACAGTAGACATCTTCTAACGAAGTCTTCGCAACAATCTGAGAGGGTAGAAATTGGTATTGTCCCCATTTTATAGGTGAGGGAACTAAGTTATTGAGAGCAGACTAGAAAGAAATGTTAGTTCAATTATTTTAGAGCTGAACTGAATTTGATTTAAGATTTAAGAGCAGTTTCTTTCTTTGATAAACAATTAGTGCTCTAATGGATTTAATTACTTCCCCAAAAGATCTGTTTAATCCTAAACCCTGGGACCTGTGAATATAACCTTATTTGGAAGTAGGATTATTGTGTATATAATCAAGCTAAGAGGCTATATTGGATGAGGGTGGGCGCACACAGAAAGGGAAGATGGCCCTGTGAAGACAGAGGCAGAAACTGGAGTGATGTAACTATAAACCAAGGAATACCAAGGATTACAGACAACCACAAGCTGAAAGAGGCCACAACGGATTCTTCCCTTAGAGTCTTCAGACAGATCATGGCCCTGTTGACACCTGGATTTTGAGCTTCTAGCCTCTAAAACTTCGAGAAAATAAATTTCCACCTTGCTTCTTATGGCAGCCCTAGGAAATGAAAACACTATTGCTATTATTGTATAGTGGTGTTTTTTACTTTATCTGTTTACCAAGATGAGGAATTGCTTAGTTTATTCATACTCATTCCTTTACTCTCTCCTTATCATCCTTTCTCTCTCTCTGAGTTTTCCTTCTTTTCTCCCCACACTCTCATCTCTTTTTTGATTTTAGAGTCAGAAAAATTTCCCCTAGAAATCTAAATATACATACAATTTACTTATTGATTTATTTTTGTAATATTCAAGAGCCTCCCCGAGATAAGTGACCCGAAGGATACTCAGGGAATATTCAGGACATATGTACAGAAGAATAAATTGTTGAGTTATATCTCCCTGGGCTGACAATCAAAACCCGGTAAGGGAAGGACTCCCAGCTCAGGAAATCTTAACTTTCATTTTCCTTTGTGGCTCTGCTCTTCTGACAATGGCAATACAGTACATTTCTTTAGCACAGAAACTCAAAACTGATACAGTGGGCCAAAAATGTGGTGCTAAAAGTAGAAGCATCACAACTTCATACCCAGATATTAGATGGAAGACTATGGTCCAATTTTTCCCTATATCGTTTCTATTTATCTTCTGACTCCAAGTGATCTAATATTATCATTACAACTAAATTATGATCATTGTGCCTCTTGCCAAGACAATTTCTTAAATTCTTTTACTTTGTTTTGACCTTTGTATATATACAGGTTTTTGTTTTGTTTTGTTTTTGGTTTTTTGAGATTTTATTTATTTATTTATTTACTGGGGAGAGAGAGAATGAGAGAGGGGGAAGATCATCTCGGAATCTGATGTGGGCCTTGATCCTAGGACTCTGGTATTATGACCTGAGCTGAAGGCAGTCAGTCACTTAATCAACTGAGACACCCAGGCACCCCCCATTTTACTTTTCTTTTCTTTTACTTTTTTTTTCCTTTTTACATAATGGGTGTGTTACGTTCTAAACACTGCTGCTAGGTGCTGGGGATCAAACATGAATGGAGAAATTAGCTGGGAGGATATAGCTGAGCAGAGACTTTATGAACATGCTGAAAATTTATGAAAGAGAAACAACAGAGAGTTCAATCCATGTTTTCCTCCAGGTGCATGTGGGGGGGCCCTCTCCACACCCCTAGCCCCCTACCGTGTTCTCAAGGTTTTGTTCCTGCAGCATTGATATCCGTGTCACCTCTCAATTCAAGGCTTTTATTTCCCTCTAATCTACCTATCCAGCGGCAAGTTGGAGCTGTCCAAATCCTGATTTTCCGCAGCCTTACTCAGGTCACTGTTTTGCTCCCTCCTATTCCACTCTTGTACTCATACTCCTCCTGGCTTTCAGAAGAGTCTCTCCTTCAGCATACAAATAAGCTCATGTTTCTTAAACCTTAGAAATCATCCTTGTTCAGATTGTCATTTTTTTTATAACACCTTTCTCACTTTTCAGAAATCTTCCACATGAAGTTCCTTACCTCTAATTCACCTCTCGATTCACTTTGTTCTCACCTCCCTTCCCCACCTCATACAAAGTCTACTCACCAGTATCAGCTCCCCTGTTGTGCTTCATCTCTTACTCTCCTGGTCGGATTCCCCCCCCCCACCTTTGTAATCCTTTCACTCTGAATCAAACATCTGTCTTACATACAGTGAAGTTAACAAAATGAGTTATTGTGAGAAGAGCATAAAGGGATCTTAATTTGGAGACAACAAGAAGATAGAGAATGGGTGAAACCAGAGTATGTTTTTCCCTACTGACCTCAGGAGATTTACTTCAGTGGCCCTAAGAGTATTGGTCAATCCAGCCATGGCTCTCAAGGAGCTAACAATGCCAAGTTAAATAGAACAGGTACATTGGATATGCTACCTGTCTACTCCACACGTGTTTCCAGAAGTGACTCCCTTATTTAAATAATATTTAATAAGATTTAATTTAATAATAAGATTTAATTTTAATAAGATTTTGTACCTTCTTTTGGGGTGTGTGTGTGTTTGTGTGTATGTCTGAGTGGTGGGATAATAAGAGGGTTTTTAATAATGGACTATACAGCTACACTTTGCTAGTATTATACTCTCTATTTTTAATTCTTAGAGAACTCATGTAACTTTATGCTTTAAACCACCACCTGCATTCTGATACTAAAATATATGTCCCTAGCCCATACCTCCCTTCTGATTTACCAATAGTTAGTGGCTTTTTTGATGTGGCAACTTGACTAGCTTCTGTACTCAATCAAACATTAATCTAGTTGTTGTTGTGAAGGAATTTTGTAGATGTAATTAAAGTCTCAAATCAGCTGACTGTAAATAAAGGATAATATTCTGGATAATCTGGGTGGACCTAACTTAATCACTACGTAGGAGGTTGAGGCAGAGTTGAGGCTTCTGAGAGAGGGGGAGAGAGAAGGGAGAGGGAGATAAAGGGAGTTCTGTGGATTTTGGCTGTTCTTTGCCACCCCAGTCCTTATAATCATGTAAACCAATTTCTTATAATGAATCTTTCTCTCTCTCTTTCTCTTTATATATATCTTTCTCCCTATCCATATATGTATCATGATATCTATAAACAGACACAGATACAGATAGATACAAATATCTATCTATATAAATATATATCTATAAATATATTTGATATCCTGTAGGATATATATATATCTCCTACTGGTTCTGCTTCTCTGGTTGAACTATGACTGATTCAGTTATTATTCACTTATTCTCCACTTGAGTGTTCCATAGATAAGTCAAGCTCAGTATATCAGCATTTAGCTTTGCTCCTGGAAAAGAGTATGTGCGTATGAATCTTTGCTGAATTAGATGTATTAACAAAAGTCCAGTGCTACATTGTCATCCTCCCCAGTTCAGTTTTCTCTTGTCCCTATCTCATTATTGGTACCATCAGCCAAAGACCCATGCTTCATATTAGAACATTTCTTTTCTTTTCCAAACCTGATCATTCAGGTTCCAAGTCCTAAAGTATTTTTCATCTTTTTTCCATCTCTCTTGCCTTAGATCAGTTTAGGCAATAATGCCTTAACTACTTCCTGCCTTCAGGAGGACATTTTCTTCCTTGAATCTGAGTGTTCTTTCTCAAGTGCAAGTCTAGTGAGCCTACCTTCACATTTTCAGTGTTAAAATAGTTCCCCATACCTTATTTGAAAATACAGCTTAAACTGCAAATGTGCTTTGCAGTTTGGCTCCTGAGTGCCTCTAACCTCACTTATAAATTCCTCACTCAAGTTCTGAGCTCTAACCTTATAAACAGATTCCATTTTTTGAATTTATTATGCTGTTTTCTAACTTTGCCTTCAGAGTCTCGCTGCTTTCTCTATCAGGAACACACTTCCCAATTCCTTAATTGCCTACTTTAAGGCTACTCACCCTTGAGATTCATCTTCAGCTTGAAAGCTTTCCTCAGGAAGAATTCCTTCCTTCTCTCCTCCCCAGGCATTCTATTAGCTGTTCCCTTTCTAAGAAGCACCCTGTCTGTTCCCACCTCCACTACAGCACTTCTCACACAGTTTCCCAATCAGTGGTTTCCTGATTTGTCTTCCCTATTGAAGAAATGTAAGCACTTTGAGGTTAGGAAACATGTTGAATTCAATTTTGTGTTGTCAGTGCCTATCTTAGTGTTTTGGAACTTAGTTTTTACAGTGTATTTTTTTGAATAAATGAATAAATAAAATCTGCATCTTGAAAATCACTCTCTTCACCTGCTACATAAAACCATGTTCATTATTCACTGAGAAACAGAGTCATAATCTGCTCATCTGCCCTTTCATCCTCCATGGAATGTCTCTGACTTCTCTTGTCTTACTGGAAGCAGTATTTCAGCTCCTTTTCAAGCGGATGATTTCATTTTGTCTTTTTCTTCCCTCTTCCCCCCCCTTCCACACAGTAATATAAATCTCTTTCCCACTGATGTTCTTGATCTTAATTTTCATACATAAGGAGGTATTCTCTGTCCTCAAACTTAAAATCTCAGACCTGTTTTCTTGTTCCCTTATGTTTCTTGTGTCCTTTTTTCCTTCTACCTACAAGAATGTTGTTGAATGAGTTTTCTGCAGCTAGCCTTCCATTTCCTCTCATCACTCTCCTTTCTTAACCCACTGCATTCCAGACCTCTAGTTGATTTGGTCATGGCACAAACTAACATTTCTAAAATATCTAGCCAAACTAAAAATTAATGCTTTAAAGGCCCCTAAGAATTTTGTGGACTGTCCCTGGCCCCTCCCCCCACACACGCACCTTCTTTTCACACTCATTTTGCATATCACAACTTACTCCCAGCCCCCCTAATCACATTCCAGGCTTTGCCTTTTCACATTCCGTTCTTTGCCCTTTCTGACCACCTTTTTCACCAGTAATTCACATTTATGTTCATTATTATGAAATTTTTAACCATGAGTTGCTTCTGCTTTCCAGACAATTTTTAAATACAAATAATGCATTTTCAGTGTAATTCATATTGGACATTCAAACTTACACATGTAATACTTAAATTACTACCTTCTCTATTAAGCCTACTTTTTCTCATGTGTTCTCTGTCTGGGTAATAGTATACCTCCAATAGGTAAAAAATCCCCAAAATACCTTTGAAGTTTTCTTTATTTTCCCAACTTTAAGTACTATTTACTAATTCACCTCTAAAATGTTATTTAAATATGGGTTTCTTTTTTTTTTTTTTAAATATATATATATTTTTTAAGTAGGCTCCCTGCTCAGTGTAGAGCCCAGTGTGAGGCTTGAATTCACAACCTTAAGATCAAGACTTGAGCTGAGATCAAGAGTTGGATGCTTAACCAGCTGAGCTACCCAGGTGCCCTTCAATTATATTTTTTTCTTTTTTTTCAGCCACACTTCAAGTTTCAGTCCCTGTCATTTCTCACCTGCACTAGCACAATAATCTTCCTCCTTGATGTCCCCTGATATGTTTCACCATAACTACATTTGCCTTCTGAATTTACTACCATAATTGGACTCATTCAAAAATATTACTATTGTTTAATGTTAGTCTGACAAAACTAATTTTCTTTATGTTCTTAAAGCACACTACGAGGTCAACTCTTTGTAGGTACTTAGTAACCAATTATTAACTTGTAGTTGCCCAGATATTAAGTGGGAAAGTAGAGGTTTAGTCTCCAGTTAGTGCAACTCCAAAGTTTATTCTCTTTTCATTATATCAAAATAAGAAAGTTGTATCAGAGTATTAGAAAGGAAATTTTTCAGTCGCTCTCTGGGTAAGAGTAAATATTTAACCAATTTACAATCTGTTTCACAACCTTAAAGCTCTATAATGAGAAATGAAGTTCAGAATGGTAACACTGACATTAATAATAATAGCAAATATTTTGTTAGCCCCCACACGGTGAATACTGAACTGTACATTATTCCATTTAATCTGTAATACAGCTCTGTGTGGTAGGTAGCATTATGTAACCTTGTGGCAGAGTCTTCTACATATTCAATAAATCTATTTTCTCTTCTTCCTAGACATTTAGCCAAATGGCATCTCAGCCTCCCTTACAGTTAGATGTGGTCACTTAATAAAATTTTAATCAATGGAAGATGAGCAGAAGTGATATGTGATTGACACAACTTCCACACTTGATTCTGCATTCTCTTCTCTTCTCTCATGAGCAGAATCCAGGCAATATAAGTAATTACAAATTGGAGGTGGCAGAACATTTATTTTTCTGTCAGTACTCTACCAATTCATGCCCATTTCTCCCTACTACACACTGCTGGCTCACTGTAAAGTTTTTCTGGCGAGATAAACACAACACCAGGCAAAGTGGTTGCAAGGCAAGATTTATTAAAAACACTCTCCGGTGAAGTTTTGGGGCTCAAGAGAAGGGCAGCCAGGAAAGTTGCACCGGGAGAAGGTGGGCACCCTTGGGCAAGGTTCCACGACTCTGGAAAGCAGAGTGCCAGAAGTCACGCCCAAGGCAGGGAGAAGGGGGCTTTTAAGGAGCCTCGAGGGGAGTTCAGGGGTCTTTTGGCAAGTTTCCCTTACTTGGATATTTCGCCTGCTCATCAGGGTCCCATTGGTCCACAGAGCCCGGGTCAAGAGGGTTTTCAGATTCCTGCTTGGGTCTTTGTTCTCCTTTCCAAGCTCCGGTTTTGTGGTGGGGACTTTGCCATCTTAAATAGCTCTTTCTTTCTGCCAGCCCAACACTCACCAGAAGCATTTACTTTAGACTTTTTCTGAGTAAGAAATAGAAATATAGTATGTAAGTTCAAAAAAAGTAAAGGGTGAAGTTTTAATTTGAACCCGAATCTACCCAACTCTTGAGTTCACAGTTTATCACTATTGCCATGAGACTCAAGAAGAAGATCACCTAATATATATTAGAAATCTTAACATCAGATTTTCAAGCACATGAATTTTATGTTTAACCTTGTGCCAACCAATTCCTTGGAAGAAAACACACAAAAAGGTTTCCAGTTTGTCAGTATTTTTTCTGTGATCTTTACATCCTCCAAAATTATCAGTCCTATGCAGGAATTACAGATTCTTTTTTGAACACAATTTTTTCCTTGTAATCTTGCTAAGTTGCTACATTAATATTTATTAAAATCCCTTTATAAGGAGAAGGTGAACCAAAATTTATTTTATTTTGTAAATAAGTCTGCATTGCTTTTTCATTCAAATTAATATTTTCCTTGATTGATCTTTTTTGGCTGTGTTCGTATATTGACACAAGTTTTCAAAAAAATTTTTCTTTTTTTTTTTTTTTAAGATTTTACTTATTTATTTGAGAGTGAGAGAGAGTGTGAAAGAGAGAGAGAGCACGAGAAGAAGGAGGGTTAGAGGGAGAAGCAGACTCCCTGCCAAGCAGGAAGCCCAGTGTGGAACTTGATCCCAGGACTCCAGGATCATGACTTGAGCTGAAGGCAGTTGCCCAACCAACTGAGCCACCCAGGCGCCCAAATTTTGTTTCTTAATGGGGAAAATTTTTAGAGAAAACGTTTTAAAAGCATCATGAAGATACTTATCTTGATAACCAATTAGCAGATTTACTAGCTCATTTGAACCAAGTTTGTAGTTGAGCAGGGTCAGAACTAAATATTTTACTTAAGAGATAATAACTGAGGATATCAGATAGAAATTTTTTATCTATATAAATCATAGAAAAAATTATCTTTCAGTTGAGCTAGGCCTTCCTTTTGTTTCCAGATGTTGTCACTCTTATTTGATACTCATTCTTCAGAGGAGTTACTCAGAAATGAGGTACATAGTAGAGAGCATTTTCATTCATGAATAAAGAATGGAAGTACTTGCTTTGGGGAGTGTTCAGAAAAAAGTTTATGTCATTTTCTACAAACTAGAAATACATTTCATCCTAATTCTACTATCCTTCTCCCAGCAGAAGAGGTCTTAGATTTATTCTCTTTGCAAATTGAAGCATTGTTTTTGAGGCAAGTCCAGACTTACCTGAGAGTCTTAATCAAAGTCAAGATGACTTGAATAAATTATCTTTATTTTTTATTTTTATTTTTTAAAAGATTTTGTGTTTATTTGTCAGAAAGAGAGAGAGAGAACACAAGCACGGGGAGCAGCAGGGAAAGGGATAAGCAGGCTCTCTGCTGAGCAAAGAGCCCAGTGTGCAACTTGATGCCAGGACCCTGGGATCAAGATCTGAGCCTAAGGGAGACACTTAATCAGTTGAGCCATCCAGATGTCCCTTGAATAAATTATTTTTATTTTCTGTAAGATCAACCCGTATTTAAAGTTATTGAAGTATAGGTTTTACCCTCAGGTAGAAATGAGGTTTGCTTCCCAAAAACTTGATCCAAATTGATCTGGGTTTTTATACAGATTGATTATATTTTGTCAACAATTTAAGTTAAAAGAAAATGTTTCTTCTTAAAAAAAATTTATTTCTTTTAGGGAGAGAAAGAGCTAGAGCATGTGTGGGAGTGCAGGGGTCAGGCAGAAGGAGAGGGAGAGAGAATCTTAAGCAAACCATGAAGCTCACATGGGGCTTGAACTCATGACCCGGTTATCATGACCTACACCTAAACCAAGAGTTGTATGCTTAACCAACTGTGCCACCAAGGTGCCCCTAAAAAATGTTTCAATCATGTTGAATTTCATAGGATATTGGATTTGGTACTTTTCATGGAAAATAGAAATGTTGAGGATGTAGGAATCTGTTATTGCATGTTTTATTTTTTCCATTAAAATACTGGACTAACATAACTAGTATATTTTAAAGTATTCCTCTCATTACACATACTCAGCTAAAGTCATTTGTATTTTTTAGAAATATAAATACCGCCTAAATACTATATTTTAAAGACCAGATGAATAATGACAAAGTTTTGTCATTCAAAAAGATTCAGAACAGTTTATATTTTTTGTGATTTTCTTCAGTTGTCAGAGTACATGTAGGCCTTGGCAAGATAAATTAAATATAAAACCATTCTCCTAACTTAAAATAAAATGGGATAATGGATAGATGTGGGTACAAAATAACATATAACACTGAAAATAGAGCAAATATTAGTATTTATTGCCTAAGTCATATTAGGAGTACAGTTTCCTAATATGCTTTATAGGCCAGTAAAGTTTGATTGATATAATTTTGGATATCCAATTTTTTTTCAGATATTCCTTTTCTTAAGAAAATATTTTTCATAAAGTTATTAAAGCTATAGATTGTTTAATACATGAAGCAGAAAGAAGTTGCTTATATTTTGCTCAAAGCATCTAACCTCAGAATTAATGAGGTTTTATCTATAGAAGAAAAAAATGATTCATTAGTATTTTATCCCAGAATCACTGGCCTGAATTATTTAAAAAAAATGTTAACCAACATCAAATGTTAAATAGTAGTAGAATTTATATCCTTGCAATTTGATTAGATGAAAGACCTCTAAGGAAGGAGGTAAGAAACCACTATATTTTGCATAACAAATATTCTTAAGTAAAAAGTGACTATAAAGTATGTTTTAAAGAAGTTGTACCTATATATACATAAAATTATATATGTATTTTAAATATTTTTGTATAATTCTGTGTGGTGTTTATACAGTCTATAGGCATTTTGTGTGTGTATGTGTGTGTGTGTGTGTGTGTGTGTGTGTGTGTGTAATTTATGGGTCTGTTATTCCTTTCAAAAATTCAGCTTCTCCTCTTCAAGCTTTTGTCCAAATGTTAAAGATATTGGTTTGGAAAGGCTACCATGCAAATAATACTATAATTGGTTTATAGTGAAAGTAGACTTTGTGCTTTCTTTTAGGAATTATTTTGGAAACCCAAGGAGGAGAAACAAAGAGAGTCTCAAGTAGATACAAGATAGCATGTGCAAAGACTTGGTGCCCATTTCCTTGCGGGTGTGATTGGAGAACCCTAAGATGATCACTGTTACTACAGTGGAGAAATTGAGTCAGAGAGAATTTGTATTATAAAATGGTTGATTAGATAAATCTTACTTATCCCATGGAGTCATTCTGTCCTTTTCCGTTGGACACTGATTAGGAGATAAATGTCATGGTCATGGTTGGAGTAAAGGAAGGGACAAGTGAGAGTATGTTGAGTTGCATAGCAGTTGAGGTCAGAGATAATGAGGATGTCAATGAAATAGAGATTATGAGAAGAAATGAAATAATATAATACATTGTTTGAAAAAAAGATAATTTAGTTGGTGGCCGACAAAGAAGGTAGACTGAGGAAAAGTGCCATAGACTAATGTTTCAATTTATAAACAAAAGCCATTTGTAGCCTGTTGATAGTTTCTAGTGGAATCCAGCTTGTGGGCATATCATTAAGGGCTTGAGGTTCCACATAGAGTTAAAAGAATGATACTTGTGTCAGAATCCCTTACTGCTCAAGCTATTAATTTAATTTCTCTACTGGAATTTTTTCCTTTGTCTGCTTATACATGTTACCACTGTTACTTCCACTTGGTGCTTGACTACTTACGTTTTTTACCATTACTGAGATTTTTCTTGAACTTGTCCTCATTTTTAGTCTTTTTCTAGACCTCTGCCTGGTCTTGGACACATTCCAGACCACTCCATAGCTGCTGGCTTTCGTCTCCACTCTAGCCATGACAACAGGTGGTGTAGCTACCATCCAGATCCCATCTATTTCCATACCCTCTCTTACCCTTATTAGAAATTCATGAAAATGTACTCCCAAAAGCATTGGCATATTAGTCTGTAGAGTGTTGGGGTACTTGATATAGAGTGTTTAATCAGCAGTTTTGATTTTGGGTTGAAGAAATATTGGGTTTTATATTTGTGTTTTTCCATACAACCATTCATCCCTGAAACTGAACCTTTGTGATTCCTGGTCCATATTATTCTTAGCAAAAGACATTGGTTAGAGAACTTTTGTTTCTTTGTGAATGTATCCCTCCATTTCAAATTCATGAGAAACATGGATTAGTGTTATCAGTTGGTAGTGTGATTCTCAGTTTTTTAATATAAATGACTAATTCTTTACTTTGCCAAGTTTAATCAATGATATTTAGGGCTAGCATTTGTTTCCTGTACTCTGGCTTTCTGAATAGGATTCACATCCAAGCTGAATAACTTGTAATTGTTTTCACCTTTAACAGGACATCATTATTATTTAATTTCATCTCATCTGGTGTATAGACATTCATAAAAAGTATGAAAACAAATGGAATTTTACTTGAAAATTATAGATATATAGCAGTTGTGATTTGATGCTGCCTAAAGAATATTCTGCAATGATGGAGATGTTCTTTATGTGCACTGCCCATTACTGTAGACTGTAACAATGTGGCTGTTGACTACTTGAAATGTTGGTAGTATAACTGAGGGGCTGAATCTTTAATTTAACTTAATTTTAATTATTTTAATTTTTATTTCAAGAGTTGAAATATTGGACATATTGTGGTAGTGACTGCCATATTGGACAGTACAGATGGAGAACATTCAATCAACTTTTGACCTTCCTGTCTTCTTAGCATTTTACTAAAACTATGCCGGTATTTTTCTAATTAACATATGAAACATTGTTGAGGAGTCTACAACTGTCACTGTAGTGGTTTTAAAAAAATGATCAGACTTTGAATTACAAGCCATGAAAACTTTCCAATCCTTTATCTTTAATATTCGTGCAACAAAGTTCTGTTTTCAAATAAGTGACTCAAATGATGATGAGCATAGAAGGACATATAATTATGTTACCCAAAATAATTTTCTTCCATAATTGTTTCTTTTATATGATGACTACTTTCAACTTTTAATGGCATTTCTTTTGTAAATAAATGACTTTTCATAAAGCCATCCATTACACTTTCTAGGACCAATTGACTTCTTGCTGAATGCCTGCTTTTTAAAATACATTTTTCAAGTATTTATTTCAAGGCTTTTAATGATGAAATCTTCACTTGATTAAAATGCATGTTTCATTTGTTGGTATTTTGAGAGTGACAGACACAGTTTTATATAGCCAAAATAATTTATAAAACCTGTCACAAAATTGAGACATTTATTATTGTGTATCTAAGGAAATTCCCATCATAGGAATTGTCCCAAAGTGCTTCTGAACTGTGGGTAGAGCAACTGACATGCTGTTATTTTGAGCATATTCCCCATAATAGTGATGGATGGCATACCTTAGATCTAATAAAAAGAATTTAAATTTCATTCTTAGAATTTTTAGAATATATTTCTTCTCCCTTGTTGTTTATTATAGTCATGTTATAATGCACTATTGCTACCTGTTTTGCTCCACTGGTAAATTTTAAGGCTTCTATTTCAGAAGGGTGAAAACACAAGGGAAAAAGAATAAACTTGTCTCAATGGTGGAAAAATATAAAGAATCACTCGTTTTAGTCATGTTAAAGATACTTAGTAGATAAGGAACTGCTGTATTTAGTCACATTATATGTATTTATCCTATGATAAAAGAAATATATAAAATGGAATCTAATATTGGAAGAGTTTATATTTGCTGTTTTAAATAATATACATTTTCTATTAGGGTAAAATTTTTCTTTTTCTACTTTATTATTTAAATAAAATTGTGTACATATAAAAGTTATACAATATTATGATTTTAAATATATATAAAATCATAATATTTTGTAATATTAAATCATAATATTTATATATATTTAAATGATTACTGTAGTCAAGCTGTATACTTTCAGGGCAAACCCACAAGTATATGAACTGTTTTATATATGTGTCATTTAGGATATGGGTTAGCTGAGAAATATTGAGAAAGCTTGGAAATAAACTTTCATATATGTATATATGAAGCATTAGAAAAACTACATTCCATACTGTATTATCTCATGCTGTTAGTGTATTTTTAGGTGGGTTAGTAGATTTCTTTTAGTGTTCAGGGCTAACTCTTCCATTTTTAATTTTAAAATGACAAATACAAGAATTGCTCACTGCTATAAAATGTCATATTTTTACAAAGTTTAATATATTAGCATTAATGAATAGAAAGTAGTCATTGATCCAGAAAAGTAAGCCATATTAAGTTGGACACACACTGATATTTTAAAATAATTATCTGTATTCATAGGTTTATATTAATTTTTTTTCTAATTAAAAACATACAATATGCAATCATAGGGAAAGGTCAGTCAATTTCTAATTATTTTCCCCATGTAATTAGACATTTATTCTCTGCAGATTGGAGTTTACAGGATTAAAATACTTATTATTTAAAGGTCATAATTAAATATAAGCAAAGGGCATTATATATTAGATTATATTCCTAATATAGGTCATATATATATATATATATATCTTGTATATAAAAGATGAGAAATGAAAATAAATACACTAGTTCTGCCAAAAAATAGATTTTTAATGCTTTTTTCTTTTCTACTTTTATCCAAAAAAGAGCATTAAATAAAAGCAGGCAGAGTGGAAATAATTAGACATCAAGACTGGTATGGTGAAAGACATATTGATTAATATATACATAAACATAAAATACATACACATAGTAATATTTATATTATTTATATAATTTTAATTGTATAATATTATTTATATTATTTCAGTATATATTTTACATAGGTGATTTTTTAGCCAGCCCATCTATGCTGTTTACCTGTAGAACCTGAAATTACATACTTATATTTTTACTTTGTACATCTGAAAGATTTATCACAATGTAAAATATGTGTTCAAATGGGCAAAATTCACAGTATGATGCCTTATGTTTCTGCAGGGAAGTTTGATTAATCTTATACTGAATCTAGGATGCTGGATATAGTATATTGTGGAGAATTTTGATTGTAATGTAGCTTTACTAAGCATAACTTCATCTTTTGTGTTAAAAGCTAAAACCATTTTACAGATGGTACTCATAGGAAGCAAGAGGTTTTAAAAGCCTGGTTATCATCCAGCCATGGGAAAAGTGAGTCAAGAGTGGAGGTAGATTAACAAAAGAAGAATCCAAAATCTAAATGATAGAGTAGAAAATTTACCTCATTAGGAGCGCGCATGGGAATAAAAGGGGAAAAAAAGGAAGGTCAGCACCTTGGGAGGATAAGATTGGATTGTTGACTTTGATAAATTGGGGAAGTTATGAAAAACAAATGGAACTGACATTCAGTAGGAACAAGTGTAGCATAATGCAATTAAGACAGAGAAAGGAGTTGCATGAGAACAATGAGCAGTAACACAGATTGCTGTGTATAACATTCGCAGCATTCTCAAGTAGGAAGGCAATGTGAAGGTCATTTTACAGAGGAATAAAGAGACGTAGGGAGCCTTCACAACTTATCAAAGAGGAAGAACGAGGAATATTATAACTGTGTCTAGTTTTTCTGCCCAGTGATTTTTCCTCAACACCATATTGTCTCTGAATCTAACAGGAAGTGGTTCAAGGTGTCATACTCAATTAAGGGAACTGACTCCCCACTCAGCACTATCTCATCCATCAGAAAATCTTTCAGTACCACTAAAAATGTATTCTGAATTTCATTACTTCTTTCATTTCTAGTATTTCTGTACTAGTGCAAGGCATCATCCCCCAACCCTGCCCTAGCATCCATTTTCTAATGGTAGACCGTGTGACTTCTTCCCCTTATGATTCGTATCCTGCTACTTTGTTTATAAAGTCTACAGTGGGTTAATGGCATTCTCGTTGCTAATAGTTATTCATATGATTTTACCCCCTCCTCCACCTCTTTACATTTGTACCAGCTTTCCTTCTTTCTATTTCTAGAACAAGTTAGGTTCCTATCTATCTTATGATGATGTATTTCCTGTTCACTAATGTAGAAGACTCTCAAATAGTGTGAAAAATACACAGTAAGGCCCAAGAGTCTGATACTATCTTTAAAGTTTTGCATATTTTGATGAAAATTTTCAGGTTGGATGTGAGAAATAATATACCCACATTCTTTTAATACTGAATATTTAAAATAAATTTGCAAGAAGCCACATCCCCCTATGTAAGTTAGCTAATATCTGCATGACTGACAAGAAAGAGCAGTTTCTTTGCCCAATATGAATACATCTGTATTCAAGGTCACATTTTGTTTGAGCTTTGTCACTTTTCACATGAAATTAATTTTTCTTTGCTGACTATTGTCATAATAATTGGATATCCAGTCCATGGAAAGCAATTCTCTGATGTTCCAGTCAGATCTCTGCATTTAAATAAAAACCTAACAGAGCAGAAAACAGAAGGGAAACATGTACACTGATGAGGTGCTGTGTGTTGCGCCTGCCTCTGGGTGAGCATACGTTCTACAGTTGAGTCAACTCAGCGATGCCTACCATCCCTTTTGTTTGGTGCCAACGGTGGCAATGATCAGGAACCATTTACCTTTTTTTGCCTCCTACTATTTCTTTGCTCAAGCTCTCAAAGCCTTAGAAGCTGCTCAAGATAGCACAGGTCTGGGGGAGCTGAGGGAGCCTCATTATAGAACCAAAATAGTTCATTAAATGCAAAGTGACTGCAGGACTGTGGCTACAGGCAGCTGTCTGGTCATGCTTTGCCACAGCCAGGTTATTTTAAAGTTGGTGTAAATTAAGTATGTTCCTTTTATGGCAGTATCTTCTGGGCTCAGGCATCTTTCAAGAAGGCAGGAAAATAATTAATTTTGGATTTGTGCATATTCAGTGTACTTGTGAGAACTACTTTGGAAGCTTTTGTAGGAAAAAAAAAAGTTATAATTTTCAGTTGGATGGGTGGAAACCAGCACTTGATTTAAACAGAATTTATATACATTTGGAAAAAGTGCATGAAATCACTACTTAATGGAATATAATAAATATTTTTGGCAATCATACTTATGTGCTATCCTGAGAAATGTGTTTCTGTACTAAAAGCAAGTGATAAGTAAAATTGGTGAGCAGATGAGTCAGAAAAGAGTTGCAGAGAGAAAACTATTCTTTTGTTGTTGTTATTGTTTATGTTACAAGGGAGAAAGTGTTCTTGTTGTTTAGTTTAGGTTATGCCAGAGCACAGCTAAATGTAAAAAAATTGTGCCAACTTTGTGATGCAAAAGCACAGGTGTTATAACTTTTCTACTTAGAATGATTTATTTAATAAATTATATATTTTTATACCTAGAAGGGACGTCAAATATCACTTAGCACATCATTTCCCAAATTGTATTGCATGAAGTTTCAAAAACTGAGCAAACAAATAAAAACAAAACTGTCCGAAGTTAAACAGTTTTGGGTATCTGGAAGGAATTCAGCCATTTACACTGGTTTATCTAATGCATGATTTCACACAGTGTTTCGTACCATGACGTTCATTGGATCAGCAGCATTTCCTAAATTGATTGCTTTGGTACTGACATTAACATGCTTAGGGACCCAACTTTTCTTATAAGCAAAGGTCAGTGAGCAAATTGCAAAACAGTTCTAATAGTAAAGGAAGTAAGGTCCGAGCAGGCTAAATGGCTGTGCCAAAGCCACAGGGTCTTACTGGTCTTGCCAGGTCTTTGGTTTCTAGAGCTCTACTCTTTCGGCTCCATACTTTACTTTTCATTAGCTGAGATGACCAGCATTTTGCCTCAATATAGACACAGCCTCTTTCCCACTAAACATAAATATCATGCTAACAGGTGGTGAGATGCATTACCAATGCGAGCCAGTTCCTCCAAGGATTTTGACTTGGGCAGAAGAGTGTTTAGCTTGTCACCTGACCTTAGGTGTCAGATCAGATATCTCCCTAGTGAGAAGCTCTTTATGGGAGTTCAAAAATAACTTTCAGCTGTCACATAAGATACTTCTCCAAAAATACAAAGAAAAATTTTATTTACAGGAAAGAATTTAACTTCTCTGGCAATTTCAAAACACCTCTCCCTATATGGTCTATAGCTATATGTGTACAACAAATGCATGCACAGAAATCTTCTGCAAGAAACTGGAACATATAGGTCCCTCAACAAGTGGGACAAGGGCAATAAGAAGATTCTACAGGGATGTTCCAGAAATGTCTTTTATTCTTCTGAAATACTGATTGTTAGAACCATATACAAGATTGAACTGTCTATATTTTCCTGAGAAGGAATATATCAGAGTCAGATTCACTAGCTTGGATGTTTACTGGCATTTTAAACTGCTCATTTGGAGTTAAGAAAAGTAAGCATTGTTTTTTATATCAACAAAATTATATATGTTGTCCCAGATGTATACACAGCTTGTTTGCCAGTAATGTTAGATGCATTTGTTTGTTATGGGGGACTTCTATTTTTATTTCTGGGGGACTTTTAGAAACATTTATTTATTGTGAGGGACTTTTAAAACAAGCTCGTGGTTAAATGATGACTTCCTAAACTATAAGGCAGTATTTAAAAGAGCCATTCTTGTCTATTTAAATGTTTGTAGTTCTGTCAAGATAATTTTGAAAGTGGTGATATATGGTTCAAAGCATCTCAAAGGCTATAGGTTTTTATTGCATATATTCTTTTTTTTAAGATTTTATTTATTTGACACAAAGAGAGACTGAGAGAGGGAATACAAACAGGGAAAGCAGGAGAGGGAGAAGCAGCCTTTCTGCGGAGCAGGGAGCCCCATGTGGGGCTCCATCCCAGGATGCTGGGATCATGATCTGAGTGGAAGGCAGATGCTTAAAGACTGAGCCACCCAGGCGTCTCCATTGCATATGTTGTGATACATACTCATTTATTTGCTTTAAGGGGGTTTTATTTTAAAATTGCAAAAGCAACACATATGAAAGAGAGTTAAATGGTATAAAAACATCGTAACAAAAAGTTCTCTCCTGTCCTCTCCAACCCCCAATGTCTTTTTCTAAATCTTACAGATATTCTTCTGCTTTCCCAATGCAGATAGAAAGTCTTGATGTTTAACAAGATAGACTTTACAATTTTCTTTCTGCATATTCACATGCACATCATTTTACAAGAGTGGGATTGTATCATATGACCAATGAGTTTTGAAGAAGTTTATTTTCCATTACATGCTTGCCCTTTCTCTTCTCTCCAATCAGTACCTTCCTGATCACCCAAGAATAATGCACATTGATAGATTCTTCCATTTTTCTCTCTGTGCTTTGTGTGGTTTTTCCTTCCATCCTTCTTGACTATTAATGAGATATTCATACATATATATGTATGTTTCTATTATGTTTTATTAATATTTCTTTTTTGATTTTTCAGTTTCCATTTTTATTTGTATTGTATGTATTTGTTTGTATTCCTTAAATGTATTTCACCAGACTGATAAAATGAAGTGCCCCAGTGAATGTGCTCAATATTTAGTGAAGCTATAATCCTGGTCTTAAAAATTACCTTAATCCACAAAAAACATAACATATATGTATAGATAACTGAGACTACTTTCATACAAGCATCTCTTTAATACCGATTATTTTATAATTAGTAGAATGTCCATACCCTCAAATCTGCGTATTTTTGTTAATTGATGTTAAATTCCGTATTGCCTGGTATCACTATTATTTACTATTTATTTCAATTCAGTTAATTAACACAGAATATATTATTGGTTTCAGAGGTATATAGATCTGTGATTCATCAGTCTTATATAATACCTAGTGCTCCTGTCATCACATGCCCTCCTTAATGTCCATCTCCCAGTTACCCCCTCTGGTATCAGTATTTTAATACCTGCTTTGTATTATGTTTACTTAATATCCCTTTGTCTAATCCATTCATTTTCAGACTTTAAAAAAATCTGATTTTTTTCAACTTTTAGTGGAGAATTCAGCCTAATAACTTACATACTTGGTATTTTTTCCAACTTAAATTTATATTTATGTTTCACTTAACTTCGTTGTTGTCTTTTTCTTCTCTTTATTTTATAAGATCTAATAATGTTGTAACCCTTCCTTTTATGCCCCTCGTGTTAATTTGGGAATTTTCCTCTGTCTTTTCCCATGGTTAGTAGCTGTTTTCCAATGTTCATAATGAAACCTAGTATTCCTTACTCTTATATGAAAATGAAGTTCCAACCATTGGTTCCAGCAGTAGACTCTCTTTCTTAACTCTTTCCCATCTGCTTTCCTTCCTCTCCCCTTATAAGACCTTCACAATATTTGCATGTATGATTTTTCTGTGTTATCTCTTCTCCACCAGTTAAGAATGCTGGATTATTTTCTTTTTCTTTTCCCTAAGTTTTGCTGTCCTAGATTTAGTACCTTTTTTTCTAAATTAGCAGATGCATTTTTATTGTCACATGTCTCATCCATTGAAAAGATTTTTCAGTACTTCTGTTAAATATACAGAGATCTGATTTTATCCTTTTAAATTTAACTCTAAGTTATAAAGAGGAGTACATTTTTCCCCATTCTTTTATTTCTTCTTTATCTTTGTCTCTTAAGATTTCTGAGCTTATTCATTTTGCTATTTTACCAGGGTCATTTTTTTATTGTTTTCTCAGACAGAGTGTGTGGGTGGAATTTTTTATTCTTTGTCCATAGCAGATTCTTTTTATTTGTAATGCATTCTCAGTTAGCCTACAGTTCTGGAATTTTATCAGAGTTTATCTTTTTTTTTTTTTTTCTTTCTTTAAGTCAATCACAACTAGAACTCTGAGTTTTTGCAATCTATAGGACCAGGTCTCTATATCTCTTTCCTCCATATTTTTCTTTGTATTCTTTAGAACCTCTTATTTACCTATGCTTTATCTCCTCTAGCTATCCTCTGAGTTACAATTTATGATTTCTATTTGGTTATTTTGTTTTTCTTTCTTTTTTGAATTTTAAATGATACATCTCTTTAAGTAGTATTAAATATAATCAAACTCCAGTATAATAGGAGAATCATAACATGGGGTCTACTGAAATTGGGTTTAATCTGGACTTGGATACTGTTTTGTTATCATATTGAGGAATAATTTGTAGACAGTGAGGCTTATCATTCTACATTTTTACTCCATTTTCATAGACTTTCTGTCTTTTTGGTTCTATTAATATATTTCTCTTCTTTTATATGAAATTGAATTTTATTCAAAATAAGAGAAAAATAAAACTACAGTGAGATACTTTTTCTCTTTTCTTGGGTTGGCAAACAATTTAAAGTTTGGCAACACATTCTACTGGCAAGACTGAGTGGCATCTTCCTTAATTACTGGTGGAAATGCAGATGATAGAACCCATTACAGTGAGCAGTTCAGCCGTCCCTAACAAAATTACGTATGCATTTCCTTTTTAAAAATTTTATTTATTTACTTATTTATTTTTATTCCTATATAATTGACATATAGTGTTATATTAGTTTCAAGTATACAATATAGTGATTTAACAACTCTGTACATTACTCAGTGCTCATCAGAATAAGTGTACTCTTTAATCGCCATCACCTGTATCACCCATTCCCCCATCCACCTCCTCTCTGGTAACCATCAGTTTGTTCTCTATATATAAAAGTCTGTTTTATTGTCTCTTTTTTCTTTATTCATTTGTTTTGTTTCTTAAGTCCCACATATGAGTGAAATCATATGGTTTTTATCTTTCTCTGACTCTTATTTCAGCTAGGGTCTAGGTCGATCCATGCATGATTGCAAATGGCAGGATTCCCCCCCTTTTTTTTGTGGTGTTAGATTGTTATTTCTTTTCTTTCATTTCTGAGTTTATTTGGATCCCCCCTCTCTCTCTCTCTGTCTTTTTGATGAGTTTGTCTGAAGTATTGCTTTAATATATTTCTTAAGCTTAGTGTTCCAGACTTTTAATTTGTATTTCAATCTCCACCAATTTGTCAACTGATTTTTTCCATTTAATAAACTCTTAATTTTGGTAATTTCCATAAAGTTTAATTTGAATGCTATCTAGTCCCTTAAGTGATTTAATTATTGGTACAAGTTTCCTGTTCTTTTCTGGTCTTTTTTTCCAAAACTTATTAGCAATGTCTTTTGCATGTTACATTTCTTGCAAATTTCATGGCCTGTGGCCTGACCCAGTTCTGGGCTACTTAAATCATGACACAAATAGTAGAATTTTCTTCCTATTGAGACTAGCAGATATTAACAAGCCTATTGTCAGTATCATATAAAGATGGCAGAAAGCCCTTATCTTATTCCCTACTGCCACTTTCCTACTTTTAGTGTTAGTGATAATGTTGTTTTACTTTTAAGGTCTCTTCAGTAATGTGAGACTAGACAAAAATGATACATTCATTCCAGCTTTGGTTAACTTTTCTCTATGGTGTCATTTTAGATTGGGGATCTACCTACTCCTCAGGATCCATTTACAATGTTCCTCAGCATCTCCTCCTGGCCAGAAAGGAATTCAGGAACATTTCTTTCCTTCAGAACTCAAAACAGAAACTTGAAGCTTCATTCATACAGTCTTGCACCACCTGCCTTCCAAAGGTGGCCTTAGCTTGGCTCAGATGAGGCAATCGTTTTGATTTAGCAGAAGGACGCTAAATTTAAAGTGCCATTTTCCCAGAATCTTCTTCAAATTCCTTTAAAATTTATCCATTTACATCTTTATTTGCCTATTTATCTATATATCTGTAATTTTTTCTATATCTATAAATTTATTATTCATCTACCACTTATATATATCATTCAAAGTGGAGAACTTATCATTGATTTTTCTTTACTTAGAATCCTAACATTTATTGCTTCCCATGCTATTATATTGTTTGTGTTTGTTTTGTGATTCCTCAATAAAATGTCTTTTCTATTAGCAATATTATTATTATAATGCAAGATCAAAAAGAGATCATTTGTATGAAGAGAATATATAAAACTGTTACTCTCATTTGCACCCATTTGAACCAGTTTTCCTTTTACTTATTCTTTTTTTTTTTATGGTACAGTATTTTCTCGTGTGTGATGAGAAAAAATGCTTTCTTGCCCCTCACCTTTTGATAGTAACAAATGCTTGAGAAAGTTTTTGAGGGTTCAGATTTATTCATACAATAAATAATTTAAAATTAACCTAAATAATAGGTTAATTTAAATAATTTAAAATTAATCCATCTTTAAAATGTTTATTATAAAAATACTAATAAACATTTTAAAGATGGATTAATCTATCTTCGTAGATAATATCTTACTGAAATAGTACTTGTTCTGTTAAATATAGACATGTTATCCAAGTAAAACTTAAGATTTCTATCTTGTCTTGCAAACTAAAGAATTGCCTAACTGTTGTAATCTAAATGTTTACCCTTTAACATGTAAATGACCTTCTCTGAGAATTAATTGGCCATGCACTACTTTTTTGAAGGTTAAGAGGTGAAAATAAAGCCAGTTATTTATTTAAAGCCAATAAATGAGTAGAGCATTTTCTGACTTTAGTTGCCTCTGAGAAATCATTGTTAGAACCATGCATTAGGAGAAGTTTTTCTTCTTTTTAAAGTTCAAATATATTCTGTTGAAAATGAGTATTTTTGTAACTGATAGTATTTTCCTTTCTCTTTGGTCAACAAGGAGCTGAGCTTCAAATAAGGGTTAATTCTAGCCACGTTGTTAGCCTTTAGTTCTTGCACATTTGTTTACTCTGACTCTCATCCCATAACACTTCCTTTCCCCTATACCAGTTTTCACTTAGGCTTTGTAGTTGCCTTTATACTTGTCTTGTTGTTGGTTTTCCATATATTGTGAAATTAGGGAGTGTAAAGCAAACTAGATAGGTAAATGAAGTAGTCATTGAGAAGCTAAATAAATAAACATCTAAATAAATAAACAGCTAAAAAACAACAACTGTGGCTTAGAAAGTATTTTGACCTATGTTATACTTGATCTCTTACACTCATTAAATGAAACTTCAAGGATATACTTGAAAGACTTGAAAGCTTTTAGAATAATTAGGAGACATTTCATCAATCATTAGCCTGGTCTTTACTGGCAGATTGGTGCTGGTTAGATGTCTGTCAGGTAAAGAATGCAGGGACTTGCCGGATGGTGTACTATAGATAAGGTCTAAGGTCAGGGTGTTAGATTTACTGGGAAATTACTACCAAACAAACAAATGAAAAAAAATGTTTTTGCTATGGATAATATTTCCTATTGAAACACATATAATCAAATATTTACTTATTTCTATCTAACAGGTACACCATAAGAAGACAAAGGAAATAAATCATATTCTTCTAGGTTTTGTTAACCTCAACGCTAGGTAATTCTATCTTCATAGATTCTGAACTACTCTTGACTATTCATCCTTACAGTTGAGAAAGGATGATCTTTCTAAATGCAAATTTAAATCATGTAAGTTTTCTGCTTAAAGTTATTTATTGTATATTTTCATATATAACTTAAAATCCAGACTTTGTATAGTATAAAGTCCTCTATTAGGGGGTACTTGCTACCTGTCTGGGTTAATTTCTGAAACTCTCTTCAACAAACCTTGTAATCCAACAATAATAAATTATGTGCCATTCCCAATACACAACACATTCTGTCTTACTTTACAAAAAAAGAGTCATATTATCTTCTGCAACTGTCTTTTCTTTGCTGTACAATCTGGTATACTCATCCTTAGCTCATAGGACAAATTTTTTGAATTTCATAGAAAATATTAGTTGTCTGTGCTTTTCTGCTATCATAACTCTATGTGCATGTTGGCAAATGGTTGGTGATCCAATCATATGTCACCCTACCCTTACATTATTATAAAAGAACTTTGATGTCCTTGCCTTCCTTAACTTCTTTGTCTGTTTACAGTAGACATTACTGTATTGCATAAATTTTTAGCTGCCTTGAATATGGACACACATAAGGCAAACATTATCAGAAAAGAGAAGATAGTCTTGGTTAGAAGAGAATGTGGGGCAGGAGGAGGACTGTGACAGCGAGAGGATGAGTGCGAACTACCTTCCACACCGAAAATATTATATAACAAATGAAGGTGTGTGGAAAATTACCACGATTGCCATGCCCCCAAGAAGAGACAGAACATGAACAGGGAACCTGTATAAAATCAATGGAATCATAATTAGAGGGAGTAGGGACGGAGATGTGTGCTTTGACTGTTGTTTTTGTAATAGGGGCCACTCATCCTTAAACACAGTTTTGATGCAATGACTTGGAGACAACGATAACAAATGCCATAGACTCTAATAAATTTGAATCTACAAGAACTGATTTTTTCTACATGTAGAGATGGTCCTATACCTGGGGAAATGCAATAGGAGAGAGATTCAGCTTACTTCTAGGATAGGGCTTACATTTTGCATTAAAATTAATAGTTTTGTCTCCCTTTACATAATCCCTTTAGGGAGAGTGCCTTGACTATTTACTTTTATATCCTTAGAATCTTGTGTAATATTGAAATGTTGAGTGAACGTATGTACGACTGAGTGAAAAATAATAATTGAATAAATACATTGTGTTGGTAATTGTTTCTGCCAGCAGAGGGAAAAATATTAATGTTTCCTAAGAACTGAAGTACTTGGAGTATTTGATTGCTAGATTGCACTGCAGATGGGATATGGATCCCACTCAGAAAAGTAGAATTTAACATAGCATAGAATAATCACTAAGATGATATGAGAATAGATATTTTGTATTACCAAGACACTGATACTTCTTCATCAATTGAAATGGTATTTAGGACTTCTGCAGAGCTTGAAACATAGCTACTAAAGCACTATTAAAAATCCATCGTGTTATCTAGAAAGGAAAATTCAAATGTATAAGATGCTGGGTTGATAATTTAGCTTCATCATACTGTGTAATGTACATGAATAAGATTCCTTTCTCTGTCATATGTATAAGCAGCTAATGTTAAAAGCACATGAAAAATAAATGCGTTTTTAATTATTGGCTGCATTTATGTTGCTGTAGAATCTCAGAGAATTTTATCCTTTTTTTTTTTTTAAAGATCTTTATTTATTTATTTGACAGAGATCACAAGTAGGCAGAGAGACAGGCAGAGAGAGAGGAGGAAGCAGGCTCCCCACGGAGCAGAGAGCCCTAGGTGGGGCTCAATCCCAGGACTCTGGGATCATGACCCGAGCCGAAAGCAGAGGCTGAACCCACTGAGCCACCCAGGCGCCCCAAGAGAATTTCATCCTTTTTAAACTAGATTATCATTCTTTAGTGATCTCTATCGTGTGTATGAAGTCAGACCTTCCTGAAAGTGTTAATTTGGAGGACTAAAGTGATGATAAATATGGCCCACACTTAAATCTTTGTTTTTTGTTTTGTTTTGCTTTGTTTTAAAGAATTTATTTATTTGACAGAGAGAGAGAGATTACAAGTAGGAAGAGAGAGGGGGAAAGCAGGCTTCCTGCTGAGCAGAGAGCCCGATGTGGGGCTTGATCCCAGGACCCTGAGATCATGACTGAGCCGAAGGCAGAGGCTTAACCCACTGATCCACCCAGGTACCCCTTAAATCTCTTTATGTAAAGTCATTCTTTGTAATCACAGTATTAGCTTTTGGCAAAAATGGCATCCTTCTCTTGGGGCGCCTGGGTGGCTCAGTGGGTTAAAGCCTCTGCTTTTGACTCAGGTCATGATCCCAGTGTCCTGGGATCGAGCCCCTCATTGGGCTCTCTGCTCAGCAGGGAGCCTGCTTTCTCCTCTCTCTCTGCCTACTTGTGATCTCTGTTTGTCAAATGAATAAATAAATAAATATTTCCAAAAAAATGGCATCCTTCTCAGTGCCTTTTGTATCTAGATGACTAGAGTATCTAGATGACTAGAGTAATTCTCTCACTTTTCAACATATAAACTTTGTAGGTAGTCTACCTTAATCTCATGATCTGATTACTTTTGAAGTTAACTACTACTGAAGTAGAGTTGACATAAAATGCTGTATTAGTTTCAGTTATACAACAAAGTGATTTGGAAATTCTACACATTATGCAGTGCTTTGCCACGATAGGTGTAGACACCATCTGTGTTCATATGCTACGTAGGGTAATGTTGAGCCTCGAGAGATAACCACAGAAAATGAGAGATGTAGTATGTAGTTGGGAGTTTTAGGACCTGCCAATCTGTTCACCAGTCACATACCAGTAATACTATTTGTTTCTTAAAGATTCTCTAACTAAAGCAAAATCAGCATTTTGAAATAAATTTCACAACAAATATTCCTTTATATAAAAAATTGTAGAAATGGATCCTTTGGCATCTGAGTGATGCATATTAAAAGTACATCTCATTGTAGTGTGGCTTTCTTTCTGTCTTTCTTTCTCTCTTTCTTTCTTTTTTTGATCACGTGTGCTTGTGGGCAGTGGAGAGGAGCAGAGGGAGAAGAAGAGAGAATCTTAAGCAGGCCCAATGCTCAGCACAGAGCCCCATGCAGACTCAATCTCACAACCCTGAGATCATTGAAATCAAGAGTCATTTGCTTAATGGACTTGAGCCACGCTGGTGCTCCATGTGGGATTCTGAAAGTAGTTACAATAAAGTGAATTTCTGTTAGAAAATTAAGAAAAAAAAAACAGTTTTTATCTATAGATGAAATAAAATTTATTTATATCTTTATTCGCAATTTACCATGAATGTAGAATAATGACATTTTAAAAATAGATTTTATTTATATATTTGGCAGAGAGAGAAAGAGAGAGAGTGCAAAAGCACAGGGAGCAACAGGCAGAAAGAGAAGTAGGCTTCCTGCAGAACTTAATCCCAGGACCCTGGGATCATGACCTGAGCCACAGGCAGCCATTTAAGCAACTGAGCAACCCAGGCATCCTGAGTAATAACATTTTGTTACATTAGTTATTATATCTCTTCTTTTGCTTAGAATTTGTTTTGTTTTGTTTTAGAGACAGAGGGCCCATGGGCATGCAGAGGGGAGGTGGGGCAGAGTAAGAGGAAGAGAGAGAATCCCAAGCAGGCTATGTGCTCAGCACAGAGCCCCACCTGGGGGCTCCATCTCAGGACCCAGAGATCATGACCTGAGCCAAAACTGAGAGTCAGATGCTCAGACAACTGAGCCACCCAGGTACCCCTAGAATATGTTTGAAAAGAAAGACACTGGCTCATATTTTTCTTTAAAATCTTAACTATGAAATATCCAAACTCACATTACACTAGAGAAATATTTAATGAACAGATATATGCTTAAACCTATTTATTTATTTATTTAAAATATTTTATTTATTTATATAGAGAGATCACAAGTAGGCAGAGAGGCAGGCAGAGAGAGAGGAGGAAGCAGACTCCCTGCTGAGCAGCGAGCCTGATGTGGGGCTCGATCCCAGGACCCTGGGATCATGATCTGAGCCAAAGGCAGAGGCTTAACCCACTGAGCCACCCAGGTGCCTCTTACTTAAACCTATTTAATTCCTATTAACATTTGGACATTTTTGCTACTTTTTTGTTGTTATGAATGTATTTATAAGTAAAGATATCATGGTGTTTTATCTTTAATCTTTTATTAAAGATAAAGATAAAAGATAAAGATAAAAGATGTTTTATCTTTTATCTTTAAATATCACATATACATCTATAATAAATTTGAAAATCTCTGATATAACCACAATACTGTTAGCTCATCTGAAAGTTTAAAATATTTTCCAAAAATGATTTACTATCCAGTCTATATTCAGATGTTACCAACTATCCCCAAAATATATTTTATGGCTGTTTTATTTTATACTGTTTTTTTAAAATTTTATACTTTTTAATTTTATATTTTTTATTATTTAAAAAAAAGTTTTTTAAAGATTTTTATTTATTTGACAGAGAGAGACACAGTGAGAGAGGGAACACAAGCAGGGGGACTGGAAGAGAGAGAATCAGGCTTCCTGCAAGGAGCAGGGAGCCTGATGTGGGGCTCGATCCCAGGACCCTGGGATTATGACCTGAGCTGAAGGCAGATGCTTAATGATTGAGCCACCCAGGTGCCCCTAGTTTAAATTTTTTATTTATATACTGTTGTTTATTTTATATTTTTAAAATTTTTATACTGTTTTAAGACTAGCATCTGTACATTTTATTATATCTCTTTAGTCCTTTAATCTAGAACAGTTCTAACATGAGATTTTTTAATGATAGTCACTGAAATATTATAAGGAGGAATACTTTATGATGATAGTTGTACCCTTCATCTTGTTAGGATGGTTGGTTGTTGTAGCATCTGCCACAGGACATTTGCTCAGACCTTCTCGACACAGAAACCTTGTGGTGGAGAGTATGGTCAGCTGACAGCCTTTAGTTGCTGTACGTTTAGGTTTCACCTCAGCTTTCACTCAGGGGCCTTACTCTCTCTTCCCCAGTTTCTTCTAGCCGATTTCTTACATATCTACTTCTGTCCTGGTGACTTTTGGAGGTCCTGAAATGATTTAAAAAAAAAAAAAAAGTGGTGCGAATAATGTGAAAAATTCTCTTTACACTCATTATGGTTTCTCTCTTTCTTATACACACACAGATATACGTGTATATACACATATGCATATATATCTATATATATCGGTAATATATGGAAATGAATGGAAAGCAACAGCATTCTATTGTATTTACTGTATTTAATATTTTCCATTTTATTGTCATGCAGCACTAAAGTAATACATAATGGTTTAATAAATTATTCTGAAATGTGGGAATTATGACTGCTCCTTGCCCGGGGATTTTCTGTGTATTTTCACTCCACAATTACAAACCACTAATAAACAGTAAATAGTTCAGAATAAAATACTGAACGGTAGCACTTACTCTCATCAGAGGAATGCCATCTTTAATCATCGAACTAGGACTCTGTTTATTTTACTAATACGTTGATGAGAACAAAATTATATGAAGTTATTCATTAAGCTTCAATTTTTGTTATCGAAATACAGAATGTGGGAGATTCAAATGTGCTTTTATTTTCTCATGGGATTCAGTTGAACAATTGAATTTACTTTCATTTACTCATTTACCCATTTACTCATTTACTCAAACAATTCATTTCCTCATTTAATTCTACGAGTTTGTACTGAATTCCTGGACAGGGAAAGATTTGCCATCATTGAATACTTGTCTCAATCCTCAGGTTGTTTCATGGAACGAATAAGTTTGGAAGAGGAAAGAAGTTCTGGAAGCTCAAGGAAGGGTGTAGGAATTACAACCGGAGAGGCCAGAGAAAGCATCCAGCTTTGCTGCTGGACTATTTTGCTCTTTGGGTACCACCTCAACACCGAAGGGCCCAGTAAATATGTGCATCCTGGATTATACAAAAAACAAACCTGCCCCCGGCCTTCCCTTCAGGCCAAACTGCAAGCGGGATCCCAGGCCACCTCCCCACCAGCGCTCCACCACGGACAGTCCTGTTTCCATTTTATAAAGATAGTGGAGTGGGATTGCTGCAACCTTGGGACTAACGACTATCTAAACATTGCCTAAAAGAAGATTTCTGTTGACGTGGAGCAGAATACATCTATTACCCACTGTCTGAGAGACTTCAGCAATGCAGAAACACTGTGTAGTGAACAGACCTGTTACTGTCAAATGTGCTGGAGGAAGCAGGAGGCCCAGAAAAGGATGAGAGTGAAAAAGCTGCCCATGATTTTGGCCCCGCACCTGAAGCGGTTCAAGTACATGGAGCAGCTCCACAGGTACACCAAGCTGTCTCACCAGGTGGTCTTCGCCCTGGAACTCTCCCTCTTCAGCACTTCCAGCGATGTCGTGCAAATGGACCGCATGTACGACTTGGTGGCTGAGGTGGTTCACTGTGGCAGTGGTCCTAATCCCCGGCATTGTATTACTATTGTGAAGAGTCGTGGCTTTGGGCTTTGGTTTGATGATGACATTGTAGAGAAAAGAGATGCCCAAGCTATTGAGGAACTCTATGGCCTGGCATCAGATGTATCAAAAAATTTAGAATCTGGATATATATATATATTTTAAAGATTTTATTTATTTATTTGACAGACAGAGATCACAAGTAGGCAGAGAGGCAGGCAGAGAGAGAGGAGGAAGCAGGCTCCCTGCTGAGCAGAGAGCCTGATGCGGGGCTTGATCCCAGGACCCTGGGATCATGGGATTATGACCTGAGCTGAAAGCAGAGGCTTTAACCCACTTAGCCACTACCCAGGCGCCCCATTCTGGATATATTTTATTCTTTTTTTTTTTTTTTTAAGATTTTATTTCTTTATTTGCCAGAGAGAGAGAGAGAGAGCTCGAGCGCACAGGCAGGCAGAGTGGCAGCAGAGGCAGAGGGAGAGGCAGGCTCCCCGCTGAGCAAGGAGCCCGATGTGGGACTCGATCCCAGGACGCTGGGATCATGACCTGAGCCGAAGGCAGCAGCTTAACCAACTGAGCCACCCAGGCGTCCCCTGGATGTATTTTATTCTATCAGTCAAGAGAATAACTTAAAGAACTGCAGGACTAAATCAAATGGGAAACATTCAAAGCACTCTTACATGGTTCCCCTACAGACTTTCCTCCCCAGCAGCCCTCCAGGGGTAGGACGCCACGTTGGATGGCCTGGCTGTGTTAGACTTTCTCACTCTTTGTTTTTTGTTTTTTTTTTTTTTTTACATGCAGCACTATTTGTGGTTTTATTTTAGTCTGAGGTAGGGTTATCTGCAATCAGATTGTAGTAAGATTTATATGAGTAACAGTTGCTAATTTTAGGATCGGGTGAATGCTCCACCACTGGCTGTGTTGGCTGAATCAGAGTGACATTTCCTGCAAATGTCTACAGTCTGTTTTGTGTCTCTGCAGAATTGACGCCCTAAATACCTTTCCGGATGGCATTTCAATGCATTCCTTTAACTTGTCCCTGGAAGCACTCCTACCCAATTTTAGCTGTTCTGCCTCTTTTCTGAGAAAAGGACAGAAGAATTGGGTAAATGTTCACCTTTTAGGGCTGCAACTACAGCTTTAAGTTTGTGCAAGTGAAAATGTTTAAAAATGAGTAACTTCAATACTAAAACCACCCTCCATGTGGGAAAGGGTGAAGAGAAGCTGTTTCTGGTGGCTAGCGCCTGCCCTGGGCTGTCCTCACCTCACCTTTAGAAACCCTGGGACTAAGAAGGTAGGAAGCTCAGGGCAGGCAAAGCCAAGAGGAGGAAGCTTTAGTGGACAGTGTAAAGTTACTTTTCTTATCTTTCTACCAAAACCATGGGTCAGGTAAATAACCCTATGCTCTTTGTTTTCAGTGACCGTCTACTTCCGTGAGGTCCTGTGAGTTGTATCTGTCATGTATTAGGTACTGCTAAGTTTTCCTGGGTGTCATTCCAAACCTGCTGGGGTTTTGCAGTCTGTGGTCGCAGGGCTGAGACACTGTGGTGACTGCTCCTGGCCCAGCCCTCCTTAGCCGGTCAGCACCCACATCCTTCTCTACCAGGAACGACAGAGCACTGCACCTTCATCACCATTGGCCATGTTGTACAGCTGTTGGCTTTTTCACATTTCTGACTGTTTACTGAGGAGCTGGTGAGCCCTGGCTAATATGGAACCTTCCCTAGAGGGATTAATAAAGTTAGCTGGGTGAGAAGGTAGATCAGAGGAGGTGTCAGTGTATGGGTGAAGGAATGAACAAAATGGTGGTTTTTCTTTGGCTCAGACTCTAGCATGCTTGATAAGACAGTTTTTTGAAGAACCTCATCTCACTATAGTTACTTTTACCTTTTTGTATTTTTTTTATTATTTGAGAATTGGTACCTTTTATTAAAAGCGTGAATTTGGGGGGAAAAAATAACAATAAAACCCCAAACAAAACAAAACCAAAAATATAAACCCACCAAAAATCTAAGGTTGAATTAAGGTAGAAAGATCACTGAATAGGATAGAGAATGCACACAGGAGTCTGTACCAAAGAGGAACTTAAGTTTTTCACCATAACTCCGGATTACATATTGGCTAAAGTTTCCAAAATAAAAGCAATACTTCAAGAACAGAAGTTTCTATTTTTGGAAAGGGTTGCATCTTTATAGAAAAAGTGGAATGTGGGTCACCTATTGAATGCCCCAAACTCAATTAACTGTCTTGAAATTAACACTTAAGTCTGGCCTGGACTGCCAAAGCACAAGTGATGGTTGTTACCTGGTATTAGCTGCTACTAGAACCTTAAGCACTTTTCCTGGGAAACAGTAGCCTTCATAGGTTTGGCCTGGCACTTATAAAGCCATTAATCAAGGGAGAACATCTTACTCCAGGCAATTAGTTTTGACAATGGAATAGTAAATAGACCCTAATTAATGACTTTTTGTAATTATTCTTCCCTATGTGAACATTAACTGGTGTTCAGGCGTTAATTGTGACATCAACATGATTGCCTATCAGTAAAAAGACCATTTTGCAGCTTAATTATGTATTTCAGGGACTCATATATCTTTTGGCTTTCAGAATAATTTTAACCAGACTTTCAGTCTTGAAAAGGACTAAGAAGTCTGAAAGAAGGAGTCTCATTCATTTTCATTTTCTTATGCCATGTCCACCCAGACTGCCATGATTCATACCTCCCACCGACAAAGACCCATACAAACACTGTAGGATCATGCTGTGCAGTACAGAAGCTACTAGACACAGGAGGCAGTTTAAATTTCTTAAAATTAAATAAAAGTAGAAATTTTAAGATTTAGTCAGACTAGCCACATTTTATGTGCTCAATAACTGTATGTGGCGAGTGGCTAGCTCCTATATTGAAAGTACAGACAGAAAACATTTTCATTATCATAGAAAGTTCTAGAGGCCCACATAGCATATAGAGAAAACTTCATGAGGGCTAAGTTTTGTCTCTTTTGTACACTGAGGTATTCCTCTAGCCTAGAATATCACCAACCATAGAGTAAGAGTTCAGGAACTATTTGATTAATTGAATGACTGCTTACTTTCTCTTATTTTCTCCTCATTTGTTTTGGGATTACCTAGAGACACAAACTTCAGAAATACCAGGAGACAGCTAAGGAGTACTCTCTGACAGGGATAAGAATGAACAATGGAGGTACTTACTCATTTGAGCTCTCCTCTCTATCTAAAGTACCAGAGAGAGTGCACTAATTAGGTTTGATAAAATGAGTGCTTCCAGAAGAAGATGGTATGCATTATTTTACCAATTATGACAGATTCATGAGAGTAAAAGGGCAAAATATAGACTACAAAAAAAAGTCAGCAGGAATTTTATTCAGTTATATCAGATTACAATTAATTTTCCACTTTTTTGGGAAATATATTTGACATATAATACTGCGTAAAGTTAAGGTGCACAGCGTATTAATTTAAACAGGTATTGTAAGATGGTTGCCATTGTAGTGATAATTAGCACCTCTACCACATTATATCAGAGAACAATTATTTTATCACACTATGGAAACATTCTTGAAAACACAAACTTCTTAAAAAAGGATAAGTTGATAATTAGACAGTGAGGGGAATAAAATTGACCAGAATAAGATAGGACCTGCCACACACACACACACAAAGATTTTATTGGAAAAAGTTTTAGTAAGTTGTTTGATGCCTTATACTTAAATGTCAGTTGAGAATTGTAATAGTAACCATACATATAATGAAAGTAATAGTGGAGGAAGCCAAACATATCTGTAAATGACATTTTGCAGATATTAATTGTCAAAATCTAATACATACATACAACAATGAAGTGAAATGGAAGTTTAAGTGAATTGCAAATAATGAAGGTGAGATTTATAAGATGATAAAATAAGTGAGTTACCAGTTCTCCTATTCCAATTAGTGTTCGAGAGTACGATTAACAATATTTTAATAATGTCCTTAGGAGAAAAATTATTTAGAAATATTATGATCTCTATCAATCAATCAATACTATGTTTATGCTTCAGAGAAAGTTCAAGTCAGATTTATTTTTTCTATACCATAATAAAATTTGGGTAATATTAGTAGGTAACAGACTAACATACAAAACAATGTCTAAATATTAACCAGACAAAATTCAAATGGATAACATTCAAGAAAGGGATTCTCCCAGTTGTGGCTTAAGGAAATGTTTAGCTCTGACTTAATACCAAAGTACAATAGTCCAAAGCTTAGAAGCAGGAGTTAATCAGCACAAATGGTCTTAGCTTAGAAGAGGACTGCACTAGAAAAATACATTTTCTCTTAATCCTCTGGTTGGGCTGCTTCCATTTCTCTGTTTAACTTAATTAATCAAAGAGTTATTAAATGCCCATTTGGTTCCAGAGGCTGCACTATGTACTGGAGACCCAACATTGTACAAGTTGAATATACGATCCCTCTCCTCGAGGAGCTTGAACTCTATTGAGGAAGATAGATAATTCAGCATATTCTTAAGGTAACTGTACTGCTATTTCAAAGGTGGATTGGTATGGTCTGAGTGGATGAGTGGGATGGTTGAAGTTATGATTAAGATAATGAGAACTTATTGCTTATGTAAAATGTTTACCTGTGCATCAGAATTTGCTTAATGGTTTCTAAGCACTAATTATTTACATTACACCATCTAATTTATAATGGAGGCCAAGGTGCCATCTATTAAATGTGACATTGAAAAATAAAAATTGGGTCTCAAATGTTTATATTTGAGTATTTTGAGAAGGTAATAAAAGTATTCACCTAAATCTTCAAAATGGAGTTACATCTTTCAATCATATGTTAGATATTATAATGAAGAATTAACTTGCATTTCATAAATCTGCTAATTTTTAATATTTAAGAAAAAATCCTGAGAATTTTTGCCCCAAGCAGAAAACATTAGAAGTTAAACTTATTTTTATTGCATATTAACTTAATTTAAAGTTTCTCATGCTACAGTTGACTTAAGTTAATCTTCAATTTTTATAGTGTTTGGTCAGTATAGCATAACTGCAGAATTCAGTTATATTCTAAAAATGTCCCAGTGGACTTTCAGGTGAGCAGAAACCTGGAAAGCTCACCTTGCCTTCCACAGCATTGCCTCTTAAAGCTCTTCCCAATTAATAAACCCAACATTTAACTGTAGGAGCATACTAATGTTGTAACACATTAGGGAAGAGCTACCCACTCTGCTTAAATTAAGAACTGACCTACACCCTTTTTCCAGGGTTGAGCCTAACCACTGGGAAAGAGTAATTTCACTGTTAAACCTTTGCAGACCTAATTAGCTCCTTATTTTAGCCAATGCCAGTGTCTCCCTACCCAGAGACAAACTAGCTGGACTAGAAAAGTTTTAGAATCATAAGAGTTGGTACTTCATAGCAAAAGAAGAAAAAACAAACAAACAAACGAAAAGCTCTGTGAAATTCTTTGTGAATAATCCTAGGAGAAATTTAACTTTTATCGGAACTGTATTAATAATTATATGTGATACCTCAGTAGGCAAATAAAACAAATCCTTCAGGGTTTTTTGTTGTTGTTGTTTTGTTTTTGCCCTAAATATTTAGGGAATTTAGGAAAAATTTATTTTCTGTAGTTATATTACTCAACATGCAGAACAAGTTTTGACCTCTGTTATTTTTACTAATTCAAAATATCTATGACTTCAACAACTCAGGGTATGTGAAGGGAGAAAATATCCTGATTTCTGAATCATCTAGTGGACATTTGATTTGCATTTAAAAAATTTTGCCTTGTATCCCATTAATTACTTTAATTTTCCCACCCACTTTATACGTGAGTTTTCTGAAAATTCTAGTTCTTATGAATTTAATATTTCAGGGAAAAGTAGATATCTGTTTATGTTGCTTCCCACAGAGCTCATTTTCTCCAGGCTATTTCATGAAACCTGCTTTTGAGTACTGTGAAAATTCTGTGAGGTAATTTATCCTAAACTCTGGTATCCTTACAGTACAGGCATACCTCAGAGATATTGTGGGTTTGGTTCCAGACCATTGCAATAAAGTAATTATCATAATAAAGCAAAATCACAATAAAGCGAGTCAAATGAATTCCTTGGTTTTCCAGTGCCAATAAAAAGTACGTTTACATTATAATGCAGTTTCTTCTGTGTGTACTGGCATTATGTCTAAAAAGAAAATGTACATTCCTTAATTAAAAATTACTTTTTAAAAAAAATGCGAATCAGCATCTGAGCTTTCAGTGAGTCATCATCACTGATCACAGATCAGTATAATAAACATCATGAAAAAGTTTGAAATATTGTGAGAATTTCCAGAATGTGACACAGACATGAAATGAGCAAATTCGGTTGGAAAAATGGCACCAATAGACTTGCTCAACACAAGGTTGCCACAAACCTTCAATTTATAAAAACAAATGCAATATCTACAAAGTGTAATAAAGTGAAACACAATAAAATGAGGTATGGCGGTATATACATTGTATATACATTGTATATACATTACCCAAATCAAGTAGTTTTCAGGACACAGGATGCATTTCAGGCTGGTGACTATAGGTAGAAAATTGAATATTAGATGGTTGGGGATTGAGGTGGTATCATTCAAATTTATTTTCTCTCTCAAATTTCATTTGCTCTAAAGACTAGTGAATGCTCTCCTAGAACTATGCCTCTGTCATCTCCTTGGTAATTATTTGCTTTTGCAACTAAATATTTACTGATTTTTTAGTTCCTCTGCCAGAGAACTTCAACATATATTCAGTGTGATGTTTAATTTTTATCAGTTCCCTACTACCCAATACATTGTAAGCTCCATTAATAAGAAGATTTTAATGAAATTGATTCATCTCACTTCAGATCAGTTCAAGAGATCACTTAAGTGCCTACTGTATACGAGGTATTAAGATACTGTATCCTTATAGCTCCAGCAATGTGTTATTATAGAAACTCAGAAGTCATCGTTGAATGAGTAAATTGAATTGAGGTCATTAATATAGCAAAGATTTTTACATAATACATTCAGTGTTTATAATAGCTAAAATTAATATCATTATTTTTAATTGTTGGAGTTTTTAGTGTAGCAACAAAAGTAAATTAAATTGATCAAAATTGTTCTACACACAAGGTCAGATTATCTTCTCTTTCCCTACCTAAATTAGCGCCTTTTATTCTGCTATGGGATGAGAAGGGTTAGATACGGTTTCCAGCAGAGCCATTAAATTTGAATTCTTCCTCTTCTCAAAGTTTCCAAGAATACATGAATGGCTGTGTATGGCCTATAGTCCTCCTTGGGCATAGACAGACCTCAACTGTGATTATCTTCCCCTTTAAAACAGCTAAATTGAAGCAGAGCAACAGGGAGGAATCAGAAGATATTTAGGGAGAGAGCAGCTCTGCCCTCATAAGCAAGCCTCTGAATTCATTTTGTTTTGGTGGTTGAACAAGGAGCATTTTTTTGTGTGGCTGAACAAGGAGCCCAATGCAGGACTTGATGCAGGACTCAATCCCCCGACCCTGGGATCATGACCTGAGCTAAAGGCAGATGTTTAACCAACTGAGCCACCCAGGTGTCTCCCAAGACACCCTGTCAAGCCTGCTTCTCATAACTCAGTTTCTGAACGTTAGGATTAAGACAGTGAGAGACATACACCTCAATCTCCTTAACCTCAACTTAGACCAGAGCATTCATAGCGAGATCACTGGCTTGTATACCTGCAGCTTGTATACCTGCAGCTGCCACTGGGGCCCTTGTATTTCCTTATCCAGTAAACCATGTCTGCTAGCATTTTGTCCTTACTGCAGAATTGTGAAGAACTATGAAAGCTCTGAGATTTTAACCTACTAACAGGCTAATCAGTTAGCCTGTTCCAATTTTATCAGTGCTGACCGAAGACAAAATCTTAGGTCAGGGATAAAGGACTTTATAAATCAAGTCAGGCAAGCAACATGTGCATCGGCACATTTCTGTCATTTTCTCTTGCCTCCAAGTTCTTTGAGGGTGATGCAAATGGCTCAGCTAAATACTTGTACATGCAATGGTTTGTGTTACAGGATGGGACTATTGAACTTCAGGAGCATTGTGATTCGGAAACCCAAATCTTTTATGATGGCATACACATGACCCTTCTTTCCTCTAAAGGAGACACTATGTCTCACTTCTAAGAGTGTTCATTATAGAAACGTCATTGAAAATATAGGCTGGGACAAAGGATAGAGAGAGGTAGGACCCAAATTTTTTTAAAAAATCTCTTGAAATTTGTATTATATAAATGTATTATGGGGGTGCCTGGGAGGCTCAGTCAGTTAAGCGACTGCCTTCAGCTCAGGTCATGATGCTGGAGTCCCACATTGGGCTCTCTGCTCAGCAGGGAGTCTGCTGCTTCTCCCTCTGACCCTCCCCTTCTCATGCTCTCTCACCCTCTGTCTCTCAAATAAATAAATAAAATCGTTAAAAAAATAAATGTATTATGTACTTAAAAAATAAAAGTTGAAAACCTCATGTGAAATCAATATCAATTTAAAGCAGTTCCTCATTTTAGTTTTGAAGATTCTTCTGCTAAGTTTATATTCCAGAAATATGGTCCCTAATTGAATAAAATAATGTTCTTCAATTCACATTCCAGAAAGATATATTTACTTTGCCACTTTTCTTATATCTTTACATATCAGGAAAGAACCAACTGTATTCTAAAACTACTGTGATAAAAATACACTTGCATAATGAGATTTAAAGGTAAACCTACCTTTAAAATATATATATTTTAAAATATATATATTTTGCATATATATATATTTATGCTTTAATTGTGTAGTGAACTGTATTCATTTTTATGTTTAATGTAGGTTTAACCATCACATATTAGTGTTTTAACTGTCTCTACATGTCCTAGAAAATTTTCCTTACTGATATTGTTGTAGAGAGGTGGTTTAATTTCATGCGCCCTAACTCAGAATGAAAGTAATATTTTAGCATGCAGAATCGGGCCACTAAAGAAAATACATGTTTTATAGAATATTTCATTAGTCAAGCTTAGTCCTGTCTAGGCTTGTTGCTCATTATATTGTATTTTCTCATATCTTTTATTTAGGAAGCAGTGAAAATTTTGCTTCAGGTACAGAAAAAGAAATTAATGTACATAAGGAAAAGTAGTATTGTTAGAATATGAAATATTTACAGTGGCACCTAAAAGTTATGTGACTTCCTATCATGAATAGGATCTATACACCTACCTCAATGCTAATATGTATTAGAATGATGAAAGTTGCATGAATCATAGTATAATTGGATAAACTGTCTTTTTGTCCCTATTCTATTGTATTAAAAGAGGGGCTTTTTCGTAATGCTTTAACAATTCTCCCACAGAGCCTAGGACAATGCTTGATTAGATGATTTGTCAAATAATCATACCTGAGGCATAGTCACTACGAAGATTAAGGTAAATAGTTATATATGCAGTTAATCTAACAGACTGTAGGACCGAGAATCAAATATAACAAAGATTCTATATAAAATCATATCAATTTAAGAAACAGTGAAAATGGAATTATTAAAGTAGCAGTTACATTTCTATATTCTTTTTTTTTTAAAGGTTTTATTCATTATTTATTTGACAGAGAGATCACCAGTAGGCAGAGAGGCAGGCAGAGAGAGAGAGGGAGAGGGAAGCAGGCTTCCTGCTCAGCAGAGAGCCCGATGCGGGGCTCCATCTCAGGACCCTGAGATCATGACCTGAACCGAAGGCAGATGTTTAACCCACTGAGCCACCCAGGTGCCCCACATTTCTATATTCTTATATAATTTTCATGACTAAATTATTTTGAGAAAAATGTAGAAGATTTGTAGGAAAATATGTTTTTATTTTTTAATTATCCTGTTTATACAAAACATTTTTTTCTTTGTCAAGGATATATGTGTTTATTCAATAATATAAAACATAAAATAACTTCCTTTAAGGATATTGTCTCAGTTTTTACCTAAAATTGTGATATTTATTGTAATTATCAAGAATACTAAGGAATGATACTTCTCAAAGAAAATAAAATCATCCCCAAATTAATTTTGAGTTAAATACCACTTTTAATAGTAAAAAGTTAGCATATGTTATGCCCTTTTGTTTAGATGAATGTAACTTTATAACTAAAAATTTGAACCACGAGATAAAAGAAAAATAAAATCTATCAACGTCTACTTCTTTCACAAATAAACCATGCCAGTGAACTATTATGCATTTATGTTTTAAAGCAATCTCTAAAAGAGAGTATATCTTAAAACTGCAATCCTGATTTTATAAAGATAAAATATATATCATACTTAATGTAATTTCTATGTGTAAGTCTGTGCATGATTCAGGAACTATTCCTTCTAAACATTTGGTTTAGGGCAAAGAGATGTGGGATGTGATGGTTTCCTGAATTGAAAAAATGCAGGGGGAATATTTAAGCAAAGAAATTGCTTCAAGCAAGGCTTGCTTTTAGGACTCTAACCATGTCTTGAAAACCCAAGTTTTCTTTTCTTCGTCTTTTCTCACTCTCTTTTCTGTGTGCCTCTTTGCTGTCATTGGACTGTACAGGTGTGCATATTTTGCCACCTGAAGCTATACTTCTTTGGCAAATTGATAATTTTATGCTGATTATATTTAAGAAAGTACAGACACAAGACAGCTCTGAAAATCAAGTAGGAGTTATCCTTCTGTAAAAGATACATACATGTATAAGAGGGATCTCCATTTAGAAGGGTGTCTCCTCAGAGATGTATAGGGAGCAGGGGTGGGAAGGACTTTAAATTTCTAAAAACTTATCAATGGAAAAGATATACTTACATCTTCATAAAAACCTTACTCTTATTTCCTATGCTTTTCCTGGTAACCTGCCGTAACTGACTCCTCGCTCCTTACTCTTCCTCTCCTTTCCCTCAATATCTTCTTTTGTCTTTATCTGAAGATGGTATTTAAAGTGAATGGCTTCAGCCATTTTGAGGAGTTATTCAGTTTTCCTGGGTCCCTCCCATGTATACAGGAGACATACATGTATTAAGGTTTTGTTTGATTTTCTTCTGTTGATCTGTCTCCTGTCAGTTTGGGTCTTAGACCACTCAGAAGAACCTTGGTGGATACAGAAAAATGTTTGCCATCCAGCAGAATTAACCAAGTTTTTTCCACATTTTATCCCTTACAACTTCAGGCATAAATTCACAGAACTCCCAGGCACAGTAGAAAAAGAAATCCTTTCCTCCAGATTACCCAGCTACAATCCTACGGATATGTCTGATTAGAATGACTTGAGTCATGTGACCGTCACTGACCTATAGTCAGAAGAGTGGAAATATGGTCTGCAAAGGGCAGAGTCCGCTGCCTTTCTCAGTTAAGATGGGGGGAGAGCCATGTGTGTAACATTTAAATCAAGATGAAGGGAGAGTTGGGAATAATTCCCTGAGGAAAATGTAGGTTCATCCACAAGGTGAAGGGGAAATGGTACTTGAATTACAAAAACTCAAATGTCTACTCTAATTTGTTTCTAAAATAGGAAGTTTAATGTGTAAGAAATTGGAGAAAGCCATCATTGATGGGAGAAAGTGATGAGAAAATATGATACAAAAAAAATCCTGTGGTGCTTTTAGGTGACAGGGAGTATCAAATCAAACCGGATCTGAGAATTTCTTTTCTGGGAACAAGGATCAGAGTGGCAGAAAATTGGATCAAAGCTAGTTTAAGGAAGGACTGGAAAGCTTTAGCTCATCATTATAGAGATGATTTGAACACTTCTGTGTGTAAAAGTAAAAATAGGGATACTATTATTAATTGTACAAAGGAGGGCAAGAATTTCCTTCTACCCTGGGTTCTATAGCTGAGTATATGAAATAAACTGACAGCAGGCATTAATATTAATAAGAGAGAAAGTCTATAAATTTATTTTTTTTAATATTACATGCATGGGGGCATCATAGGGGAAAAAAAGAAACAAAATAGCACAAATCACAAAAAAGCCTGTGAGATTTAAGAGCTTATATATTGCCTTAATAGAGGATGCGGTAACTTAGGGAGTGTAAATTATTTTTAGGAATGATGAATGGGCCCTTAGAAGAATAGGTGGAGAGTAGATAATTGATGACAGTTTGTGTGGGTATGGTGGTGACTTCTTTGTCTCCTTTCCTGTGATAAGAGTCAAACTTCCTGGTTGATGAAACACTTTGTGGGGGGCGGGTTATGACAATTGATTTCCATTTAGAGGATCCTTCTTTAAGCAGAAAAAGGGAGTTTAGAGAAAGCCTCTCCTTGCATTTGTTGTTTTTCAACTGCCTTCAGATCAAAATAATCAATATATCAAAGCATCAGAGCTTGAGGTGGCATGTCCTGAATTTCTTCAATTGGCAGTAGAAAATTTTGTAAAGTATATAAGAAGAAACCTTTGATTTCATTAAATGGATATATGAATGTGTATGTGATGCCAGGCTGGGTAAAGTAATTTATCCATACCTGAGATATTAATAACTCTAAGTGTCTTCATTTCTGGTGTTACTCTGTATAATACATTGAGATAGTCTCAAGGCACTGTAACTAATATTGCCTGACTTTTCCCCTCCCATTGTAATCTTCTTTAGGGGAATATGCCTTTCTTAGTTTAAAAGTAAGATGGAGTTCCAAAAAATGCTTATGTAATTATTTTAAGATTATTCTTCCTCAGGACTACAAACAGTGAAATTGCTTTGGTTGACTAATGGCTATAATTTTGGTAGTGTCTGAATGAAGAAATAAGTGGAGTATAGTAGCACTGTATCTATCTACAAACCTTTGGGGGCAAAAAAAAAAAAAAAACAAGTGACATGTTGTAGAATATTTTTTAAGTTATTGAAGTTGTGAGGATGCTAACTGGGTACCGCCATGAAGACGATTAAATATATATATATGAATGTTACACAACACATCACATACACATAAATCTAACGGCATTAGGAGTTCTAAATGTGAGCTTATGAGTCGAGTGTTTAGGGCAATAATCAATGGAGAAAACTTGCATTGAAACAACTATATCAGAATATAGTGCAGCAGACCATATACCATGCCCCTGTTCATGTTTTGATTTTGTAGGTACCTAAATATAATGTAAATTTTAAGCTACAAATATATGTTAGCAACTAAAAGTGCTATTGTCTTGCATGCATTCCTGAGTATGCCTTGAGTCAAAAACTTATTTCTAATTAATTACCATATAGAAAATAATAAGTGCTTCAACACTTCTTGCCCCAGACCTTAGCTCTATTAGCATGATGAAACCCAGATGGATCTGGCTCAGGTCATGATCCCAGGGTCCTGGGACAGAGCTCCGCATCAGACTCCCTGCTCAGTGGGGCGCCTCCTTCTCCCTCTGCCTCTGCCTCTCATGAATAAATAAATAAAATCTTAAAAAAAAAAAGAACCTCATATGGAAAAATCTTATCTTCTACACAAGTGGCCAGTACTTCATTGATAAGGGACAAAAATAGGTGTTTTTTCCCAATTTGCATGCATATGCATGCATATAAATATATACATGTATGTACACATAGGTACACATATATGCACATTTATATATACATAGGTAGTATGTGTGTGTGTATACATATGTATTTTTTTCCCCAAAAAATATATACAGAGAGATTCCTGAAAGAAGGGGAACACCTTTATTCCTTTGATAGAAAGGTCCTTTGATCTCATACTAACTTTTTGGAATATAAATACATATTTCCAAGGACTGAACAAATGCCTACTTTCTCTGGCTTTTATGATCTAGAGATCTCTCTCAGCTCTGTACTTCATTCTTTGGGAATATAACTATTTAGGATGGCAGCATTCCAGTCTCCTAGCACTTGGGTGAGTTAATGTAAAAACCTAGTCTGGCTTACAATCACTTGACTCTCTTGGGGAGATAAAAGAACACTTATCCTTTTAGATCAGAGCAATTGACCCTCTAAATGATGGCATTGTCACAGAGGGAAGAAAAGTTTTAGGGGGGAAAAAAAACAACAAAATGTTTTATTGGTTTGCTTATACTTTTCTTTGTTACTTTATCTGAAATATATATGACCTACGTTAGTGAATTTGTTTGTATGATTAGCTTTCAGAGAAAAGTTAACAGTTCTTTTTTTTTTTAATATTTTCTGGGTAGTTTATATTAAAATGAGTTTGACAGTGTTATCTACTGACTTCCTTGCCATACAACTAATATCTGGATACTTAATCCAAGAATTGAAATAAATAAGGGAAGATTTGATAATAAATTAAATACAGTATAATATTAAAAAGTAGTACATAAAATTTCATTGAAAGGAGCAAGTTTTCAATAAATTTATTATAGTAATATTTATAATCAAATTATAAATAACACAAACTCATTATTTTTCAAGGGATAATTTTTCATAACTATTGGATTTTTGGTACGCCTTTCCCAGCTGTCCCATGAAATAATCTGAAATACAGACTCAGGGCCAAGATTTTGCTCTCCACTGCTCTAATGCTGTTCTTCACTAAAAGAACCAGGATTCTTAGTGGAATAACTGATTCAGTATTTCAGATAGTAAAACTCAAGATGAGCCTTGCCAGAAGGAAAATATTTTTTCATGGGTACTGAAGATTGTATTAAGTAGGATCAGATAGAAATTTCAACTTGTAGGAGAGAAAACTAGAGGCCAAGAGGGACAAATTGAACATTAAAACAAAACCAGACTCTCGCTTTTGAGTTAGGTGTAGTTGGTCTTGGCAGGGCAGTGCTTTCTCTGACAACTACTAAAGAAGCCTGGATATGTTCCAAACACTGTATTTTTAAAGCCAAGAGCAGTGGAAGCTGTAGAAGGACTAAAGTGAACGAAAGCCCCAGAGAAGGGAGAATTGTTCATATGTGAACTGACAATTGGCAGCTATTATTTTTCTGTGTAAGCAGTTTGCTGGTGCTGGGCATGGACTGTAGATTGGAGCATGGAGCAAGCCAAAGGCCTCTCCTGGATCAAGGTCCAAATCACCAAATATTTTAATGGTGGTATGAATTGCTAAAATGATAAATTTGGAGACTGGAGGGCTTTTTGGGGCGGGGGAGGAGTTCTCTTGTTTGTTTGTTTGTCTTGTCTTATTTTTCCAGCTGAGCATGGAGGGCTTTGAATATATGGTTAATTTTTTATACCAGACATTTTCTGGATCTCAAAGAGTGAGGGAAATGACCCAGTATCTCCCAGTGCTTAGGAATAAAGGCCCACCCACCTCAGGGGAAGGAGCCTGAGAACAAGAGAGACTAGATATGATAGAAGGTAGGGGTGAATTGACACTAAGATTTAAAGTTCAATTTTGCTGGTACACATTTATTTGGGGGCTACTTAGAGTCTGAGAACCAGGAATAGTCCTGGTCAAAAAAACACAGCTGAGGAATAGAGATCCAGAATGTTCTTTGGCCTTCACATGGGGCTGAAAAGACATGTGAGAGACCTCAAACATATCTTTTTTTTTTTTTAACCTCAAGACTTTAACCAAACTTTGAAACAGTGTGAGGTAAAATGTTTAAGAACTAAACTAAAAACTTCTGAAGGACAAAATTCAGTATCCTGCAGTCATGCAGTGATGAGATAAAGATCCATAAGATGTCAATTAGAAGCCCAAGAAGAAAAGTAGTGCTTTAGAACAAAGGAGCACCAGAAGCTGATGGAGTCTTACTAGTAGAGAGCCCTTCCCTAACTCATAACTAAATCTAAAGAAGGGCATGACATAATGATAAAGAGTTCAATTCAAAAGGAAGATACCAGAATGCTAAATCTGTATGTTGTGTGACTATTATGCCAACTGCAAAGATTTAGAAAATCATAAAAGTATGAAACAGTACTCAGGGGAGTATTCTAGGGCTTAAAACATTTGAGCAGAATGAGTATTCAGTTAGAATTAAATGTCCTATATTTTTCTAATACCTCACAGTATTCTGAATTTTCAGCCAGTTTGTGTTTTGGCATCCAGAACAACAATGAAAACAACAAAGTAGATGGTAGTGGTAATCTTAAAAAAAAAAAAAAAATCCATTTAGAGAATGATAGTAAGAAAACAACATAGATGACCATGTCTTTTGTAAAATCACGTGTAAGTGCTACATAAGTGGCTGGGAAAGTTAAGAAGTAAACATTTATTGAGACCACAGAGGAACTAATAAGTTCAGCAATAGAGGAATAGAGAAAGTTTGAAGGGAAAAAGTGGGCATTTTAGGTGAGTTGCTATGGGATACACGCTTGCTGGTGATGTTTATTTGGACTGAAACTATGAACAGAAGAACATCGTGGTGTCACTGAGAGGCCATGGTTGGGGAGCTTAAACAAAATATAGGGGAGGGTTGAGGGATTATAAGCCTGAAATATACACAAGCTGATAATTAAGAAGGAAATGGAGTGAGAAGTAAGAAGTGGTAGTCATGGTTTTGGATTTCAGGGAAACAGAAGTTGAAGCACATTTTCATCAAACCTGAATAAGCAGGGGCACCTGGATGGCTCAGTTGGTTAAGAGACTGCCTTCAGCTCAGGTCATGATCCTGGAGTCCTGCATCGGGCTCCCTGCTGGGTGGGTTGCCTGCTTCTCCCTCTGACCCTCCCCCTTCTCAGGCTCTCTCTCTCTCTCAAATAAAATAAAATAAAATAAAATAAGAAAGAAAGAAAAAGAAAGCCTAAATAAGCAGTTACTTTAGATAAAATAAAATAAGAAAGAAAGAAAAAGAAAGCCTAAATAAGCAGTTACTTTAGATAAAAGTAAGGAACTAGTTCATAACATGGTGAGTGCGACAGCCATGGAAGATGGTTGCTCAGGTGACTGTTCACTGAGAAAAGGGAAATTCTTAGGTATTCCCAGGATCATTGCACACAGGGTTTGAGTTGACATCAAGACCTGAAGTATCATTATGGCCCTCCTCTTAGAATGCGGCTATGTGGAGGACAGGTGACAAATGGGCAAATCCAGTTCACTATAATAGCTAAAGTCCAGTGGTGCAGTAGCTCTGTGGACCTATCTGGTGGATGTTTACCAATTTTTGAATACACAACTGGGATTGACTTTTCAGCACATGTATACATACATATAAATGTATATTATGAATATGTCTTGGCATATATATATATGTTTATATAGAGATACATGTATATATTATTCTAACTTTTCAGAAAAAGAATGAGGCACAGGGAAGCTACCTAATTTTACAGGGCTGGGAAGTGACGGAGCTGGGGATCGAATCCAGGCTTGTCGGGCTCAGATGTCTGAACAGTCCACCCTTATGACGCTACCTATTCTGAAAGTATAATAGAGTATCTGCTTTTGGGTTACCAAATTGTGGAGTAAGCATTGAACTTAAACCAGAAACACCTATTTCATCTCAATTCTAACATGTATTATATAGTAAAATAAATAAATAATATAACAAAGCGAGTCATTCTGCTTTATAAAATTGCAGCGATTTTTTTCCCATCATTCAACACATAGTCTGATTCTGGCAAGTTTATTGTGCTGCTGATATGAGTGCCAACGGCCTCTTGAAGAAAATTGGCTTTTGCAAAATAGTAAGTTTTAAAGCAGTCACATTGCAAACCCCTCCAGCAGAAAGGAGTAAAAATGCTATTACATTTCTTTTGTAATTTCTCTTTGGATCTGTTCTTCTGGAAAAGATGAAATTGAGCCAAATAGTTTTCACTACATTGGAGGTCACAGAAAAGAATCCTTTTCTTATGGGAAATGCTCCACCGAGACAGCACCCAATGGCATCCAATTAAATTGCTGGAAAGGTTGAGCTGAGTCTGCACGACCACCCCCGTATTGCCACATTGCACCCCCGATGAAGGGAAACAATTTTATGACTCTTCCGACATTATGCTGAGAAGTGAAATAAGTGATCAGTTTGCTTCATCCATTTAGTTTCTCTAAGGTGAAATGTTCTCTAAGGAGAGGAATTAGAGATTAGAAAAAGAACCCTGAATAGTACCAGCCCTAATGAACATCCTGGCTGGCAGGGGAGACAGAGCCATAAACAAATACATTAAAATAATGTATATGGAGTGCTTTAATAAGATTGTGTACAAGGATGAGAAGCAGTACCGAGGAGGAAATGATTAACTGTCTCTCTTTCTATTCTTCCTATTACCTGCAGACTCTCGCAACTCCATCAATAGAAAGACAAAACACATAAAAAGAATGAAAATTTAAGTGGGAAGTTTATTAGCAGCTTCAAAAAAATGTGTACAAATTAACTGGTAATATCTAAATTTGAATGTAGCTTGGTCATTCATTACACTTTATGTCTTCAACCACTGTCTCAAGGATCACTTTTTAAAACTTTCAGTTGTGCAAGAGATACATTCCAACTTACACATTATTATGTAATAATGTTTCATACATTTTTAGGAATATACTTTTATTTCCCAGTGTAAAATGATTTCTCAGGGTTACTGCTTAATAAATTTTATTACTTTCTTAATGAGAGGCTTGGAAACTTAAGGGTTGTTGTGTAAACTATGAAAGGATGGAATGGTGCTAAGCAGCATCTTCTATGGCGCCATCTGTAGCTAGGGTGGCCAGGAGGCCATCTGTAATGTGACCGTGGGATTTTATCATGTCTGGCCTGAAGCTTAAAATTACTGAGGCTAGTGAAAAGAACAGAAGAAGAGGATGAAATGGACATCTTTGCTTTGTTTACTCAGCATCCTGTCTGTGGGGATAACAAAATGGGAGTTAACCGCATCCCTTTTCTTTGAGGGAACTGTGGCTTCTTCACCTCAATTTTATGTTTCTGATCCACTTTCTTTCAGAAAACCCTAACCAAACTGACCCAGTATGGTGCTGCCATTCTTCTGGAGATCTAAATGTGCCCTCTTTGTGTCACACACTATTCTGTATTAAGCTCTTCATTGAATTTTCACTTAACTAAATTTTATTTTTTTTTTCTTAATGGTTCTCTGATTCCCTCATTGTTATTCAACACACACACAGAGAGAAAGAGAGAGAAACACAGACACACAATCTTCTTCACTCTTTTGTACATAGGCTGAGAACATGACCTGGAGTTTAATAGGTTTTCAAGTATTTACTGAATTAATGGAATGACACATGAAAAAGAATGTTATACAACACACAATCTAATTTCTTCACCTGGAGTTTTCCAAGAATTATTAGTTGGCAGGGAAATCCCGCCCCCCAACTTTTTTTTTTTTTTTCCAGGTCCTAAAGTTCTGAGAATGTATTTTAGAGCCATCAGATTTCATGTTTCCATGGAAAAGGCTAAGTGAATGAAAGTGACCCACATAAGAAGCAGAGATGAGATGGGAAAAGGTGATAAAAGTCCTTCTTGGATTAAATATGTGTTTTATAATTAATGTGGCCCCTAGACAAGCCCTGGTTTCTGCAGATTTTTCTTCAACTCAGTGTTACCCCAACATTGTTCCAACAAAGTAGTTTCTTTTAGCAAAACCTAGACTTGAAAATCCAATTTTCTTGCCAAACAATCCTGATTAAACAGGATAGAAGAAGAATGTAGTTGATTCGTTGAGTCACTGTAGATAGAAGTGAAAACCAGTCAAGTGATACTCATAGTATTTTCCACTTAAGTAGCATCTTAGAGTATAAATAGAACTTTCACATAGAGTAGATATCTGAGATTCATGATGCCTTTGTGAGGAACTCAGTGAATCAATAGACCCATTCTCTAGATGAAAATAGTGATATTCATGTAATACCTAATCATATTATAATGATAATGAGATATAACATTTATTGACTACTTAGGATATATGCCAAAATTTGTACTATGCATATATATTTAATCCTCATGACAAACCTGTAGATAGATTCTGTTATGACCCCCATTTAAGAATCAAGAAAGCTGTGACACAGAAGGGTTGAGGCCTTTCCAGAAGCACACAACTAGTAGTTAGATGACCAGTCAAATTCAGCTAGTTGCTGAGACGGCCAGGACCTGAACTAGTCTATTCTAAAAGCAATAATTAAATAATATCTGCTATAAATATTGTAAATACCACAATTTATTTAGATGTGTTTTGTGGATAACTTTTTTGGAGGAGTAATTTTATGTAACATAACTTATTTCTGTCTCAAGTGGTTTACTTTTATATCTGAACCTCTATTCCTAATCTTGTTTCTGATTTATAGATAAACTACTTGAACACTGAGTAATTCAGTTAGACTAGAGTGTAGAAGGGGTATCTGACATAAGATGGGGAAGGGTAGCTATTAAATAAGCAAAAAGGGGTCAGTTTGTGAAGGACCTTAACCATCAGGCCAAGGGTCATGGCATTTATCTCCAAGCAAAGGGGCCAGTAGGGTCTCTGGTTGGAACTCTATACTTGCTTATGTTTCAGAAGACCTGGTTCTAGAATAAATGTTCTTAAGGTCTCTGGGACTTTGTAACTTACTTTCTACTTTAATTTTGTGCATTTAATTTTTCATCTTCCAATATTAAAGCACTATTCTGATCATGTTGTTCTCACAAAACATCTGTGTCTCTGCATGGCCTACAGAATAAAGTCCAGGTACCTTCCCCTGGAATTCACTGACCTCAACCTAAAATTTCAGAAGCAGTTGCTTTATACTGCTGAGATTTTACTTCTCCTGGAAGAGCTTCCCGCATGTATTTATACTTCCATTAGGCTGCCTCATGATAAAACCTAAATTTTTAAAATCTTGGTATTTCATATATTGACTGTGGCCTCTTTCCACATTCCTTTACAGGAAATTTTTCTCCATTATATAGTATCTCCTTCAAATTTCACTTTCTCTATTATGCTTGTTTATATATTTCAGTGGAAATTAAATTCTCTAATACATCTTTTCTAATTTGATAGCTCAACAAATTTAAATTTTGTGAAAGAATTGTGCTCTGTACAAATTAGTTTGTAAAATGTTGGGGTAAGCAAACTCTAATAGATGTTTCTTCTGACAAACCTCCCAGAGGCTTTTATATGATAATGTGTCTCTCTATGAATATGCTATCCAATATTTACCAAAGTTAGTTAACTATGGAACTTACCTTTTTTTGTGGACATTTCTGAATATTTCTTAGTACTACTGGATTACTATTTGGAAAAAATAACATTCTGTGGCACTACTTGGTTAACATTTATTATTTGTAACTGTGTTGTAATTATTCATGAACTTGTATTCCTTTCCTTACTAGATTGTGATTTCATAGGGGGAGAAAGTTTATCTTGCTTATACAATTGACCCTTGAACAACACAGATTTGAACTATGTAAGTCTATTTTTATGCAGATTTTTTGAAAAATGGAACACAATATTGTTAATGTATTTTCTTTTCCTTATGACTTTCCTAATAATATTTTCTTTGTTCCAGCCTACTTTATTGTAAGAATACAGTGTATAATACATAGAACATAAAAAATATGTGTTAATAACTGTTTTTGTTATCAGTAAGGCTACTAGCCAACTAGGCTATAGTTGTGGCTAAGTTTTTGGGGAGTCATAAGTTATAGGTGGATTTTGACTACAACGGGGATGGGTACCCTTAACCCTGTGTTGTTCAGAGATCAACCCTACTTGTTTACCTTTAAGAACCTGGCAAAGTTTTATAGCATGTAGTCACTGTTTGTTAAGTGGTAGTTGAATTTAATGCAGTTTTTACTATACAATTATGGTTTTCAAGAACAAAACACTGTTCTTGGGTGCCTGGGTGGCTCAGTGGGTTAAACCTCTGACTTCGGCTCAGGTCATGATCTCAGGGTCCTGGGATCAAGCCCTGCATCGGGCTCTCTGCTCAGCAGGGCGCCTGCTTCCCCCACTCTCTCTGTCTACTTGTGATCTCTTTCTCTCTGTCAAATAAATAAACAAAATCTTAAAAAAAAAAGAAAAGAATAAAAAACTCTTCTTTATTAGTGTGTATTTTAGGTTAAACAATTTTTATACATGAATCATCGATCATAAATATTTCTTATATATAAAACAGTTTTCATTGTATATTACATATTTCATTGTATATTGTACCAGAGAGAAATTGAATATTACTCTAAGCCCACCATTTTTACAGAAACATTTTAAATAACTAATAGAATATTTGGATTCTATCCCAGAATTGTTTAAAAATAGGAGATGTTCTTTTCTGGAATGTTGGGATAACTAAATAGCTCCTTAAAGTGTCTTTGTAACTTTATAATCTTCAATTATAACTTCAATTCCAGTTTATGGTTCAGTCATTAAGACTTTTGCTCCTTCACACAATGTGTAAGTAACATCCTAGTGTGAATATTAAAAATTGAATAAGGGGCGCTTGGGTGGCTCAGTGGGTTAAAGCCTCTGCCTTCAGCTCAGGTCATGATCTCAGGGTCCTGGGATTGAGCCCCGGGTCGGGCTCTCTGCTCAGCAGGGAGCCTGTTTCCTCCTCTCTCTCGGCCTGCCTTTCTGCCTACTTGTGACCTCTGTCTGTCAAATAAATTAAAAAAAAAAATTGAATAAAAGGACTGTTTTACTCATGTAGTAAGCATAGAGGTAGATTTAAGATATGTGGGCAAGTGAGCCAAACTGAAACAAACCCCCGATATATTTTATTCGTCAAAGCTCTAGTTTGCAACTTTTCCTGTCCTCTAATTCAGCGGTTCTCAACTGGTGATTTGGCCCTGGGGACATTTTGGCAATGTCTAGTGACATATTGTTTGTTTCAACTGGGGGAGGGAGACAGGCTATCGTATTCAGTAGTGAAGGCCAGGGATGTTACTAAACATCCTAAAATTCATAGGATGCTCCTCCAACAAAGAATTATTCAGCTCAAAATATCAATAGTGTCATGGTTGAGAAATCAGACAAATATAGTTTATTAGTTATCACAAATATTTGCATGTATTGAAATATTAAAATTTTTGTGTTTTTTTTAAAGTAGGCTCTACACCCAGCCTGAAGCCCAACACAGCACTTGCACTTAACAATCCTGAGACCAAGACCTGAACTGAGATCAAGAGTCAAACACTTAACCAACTGAGTCAACCAAGTGCCCATGTATTTCTTTTTCTCACTCAAAAATACTTTGACAGGTGGTGCTCAACTTGATTTCTGAGTTGCACATATGAGGGTTATAAGAAAAACTCAGTAATAGCAGTTATTGTTAATTTACTGAGAAATTACTTAAACCCAAATTTCAGGGGCCTCACTTAATCCTGATTGCTTTTGAGAGATTGGGAAAGATCTAGCAGTGTGTTCATACATTTACTATTACTGCTGCTGTTATTATTATTATTATTAAATTTATTTTTATTATTATTATTATACCATGGAAACTATAAAATAGCTTAGCAGCATTCAGTTAAGATTGTTATCACACCCCAGTTTGGCCTCCTATGTCATACTTACCTTCAGTGTAACACTGAATGACCATAATTGTCACATTTTTAAATTTGTGATCGGCTGTGATTTATTATTTAATTAAATATGTGCTTTCATACTTCATATAGAAGGAGCTTTCAGTACCCTTCCTGTATTCCCTACCCCAAGCTTACGCCAGAAGTCAACTAGGGCTTTGCTGGACAGCACCTGTCCACTTCCATAGTTGTTACCTCAAGGCCTTCCCTTCTTATGGAGTTTCTCTGGTTGTGTGGTATGCACAACCCATGAACATACTCAAGCATAAAGAAGGTCCAAAATGCCAGGGAGTTACATACCTCTCAGTTATAATTTTCAATCAATGAGGAATAAAAGAGGTATAGACCTCAATTTCCTTGTCCTTTGATTTGGTATTTTGAGATGTGACCTCAGAGTGGGGCGTCTGGGTGACTCAATCAGTTGAGCATCTGAATCTTGATTTTGGCTTAGATCATAATTTCAGGGTCGTGAGATCGAGTCTGGCATCAGGCTCTGCACTCAGCAGGGAGTCTGCTTGAGATTCCCACTTTTCTTCTTCCTCTGCCCCCTCCTTGCTTCTCTACAGTAAATAAATACACACACACACACACACACACACACACACTCACACACACACACATATATTTTCTAAATTATCTTCCATAGGTACCACAACAAGTGTGAGCCCCAACTGCTCAAAGTGATTACTTTATTGTTGGTGCTCTTACTGGCTTTCTCCCATCTCCATGTCATTACCTCACTTCCTCATTGTGCTTATTGGGTCACTTCCCACATAAGCTAATTTTATCCACATTCTCCTTTTGAAGTTTGCATTTGGGACACCCAAACTAAGAGATCTGGTTTCGTATTTTCAAATTATATTACTTTAATTTAAAAGGGCCCTCTATGTTGTGTAACCTTTAAGCCCTACACAACCAGGATTTTTCTCTAAGGTGGCATACTTATTTTGGAAAAAGAAAATCCTTAGCTAATTCTGAAATCCCCCTAGCTGCCCCAGGCCAATGGGGCAGGCAGTGGGTGTATCACTGTTATAGATTCACATAACATTTTTTTTCTTTTTTTCCCTTTTTCTTTCCTTCCTTCCTTTTTTTTTAAAATCTCATGAGATAATCTGTCTGAAGAAAACCCTTTAGTTTTATATTAAGAAAAATATTTTAAAACTCTGCCTTCATCATTCCTCAATAATAGGACTTAGGGATTGAAGCAGTGAACTTTGATACCATTTTGACCTGATTCAGTCAATGGCCATGCCCCTAAAGATACTGTTAAATTGGAGAAGTTAAACCTACAAACCAAACAAAAACAGTAAGTAAAAGTCAATTTGGCTTGCATTCCCATAAACAAAAGCAAGACTTCTATAAATAAAAGCAAGTCAGAATAGGATAGGGATGTCTTCAATGGCTCACCGGACTGGTAATGGGATATGTGAAGCCTTTTCTTTCTGGGTCAGCAGTCTGAATCCAGTCCAGGTCAGTTGAATCCAAAAAAGTCATTATTATTTCATAGCTGATTTATATACTCTGTGGAATGAGTCTGGTTTCACTCCAGGTTTTGGAAGACAGGTGTCTGCAGCCTAGCACTCCCCCTCATACAGCTCGGTAATTGGCCCCCTTGTTAGCTGCCTTGACAGAAAGGCCAGGGATGGAATGAATGTGGAAACTGAGTGGTGCTGGCTGTGGCCAGCTGACGATCTTCTGTCCACTGGCCAGACAGGGTTGATAGCAAAGTAGCATTTTCCTTTTCCTGCCTTGCCCTGTGTGGATTGAAAGGGAAATTCAGAATACCAGACATCAGCTTGCTATTTATCCAGGGCACTTAAAACATTTTGAAAAGAAAAGGGTTTCAAAGGAGCTTATCAAAAATTGCTTTTGGTGTGGAACTCGACTTGACATGCTTCAACGTAAGAGTAAAATGCCACAGCCGAGTTCTAACCCCTGAATACATAAGTTCATCATCTCAACACTTGTGAAACCCACACTGGAATAGTTCTCCTCCAGGCACTTGGGTGAAAAGTGGGGCTACGTTTGATTTCCTTCTGGTTGCATGCCAGGTAATAGAGTGGTCATTTTCGAACAGTTCATAAATTAAGAAGTAAAAAATGGATTTTCAATTTCCATAATTCTGCTTAGGGTATCTTTTGAAGTGTGTATTATTAGTTTGTCCTAATGCAAAACTACCAGCTGCAACTAATCTCCCTAATGAGGTTCATTTGTCCTTTGACAACACAATAAAGTTTTCCTCAAGAAAAACTTAACTAATTGTGTGGCCAGTACCTTATAATTAATTTTCTTCCCCAATCCTTGAAAGCATGAAAACAAACAGTAAATTTTTCATTTGTTCATCTCTTTAGAACAACTGTTTAGCCGAGATATGCTTGATTAATGGATTTAATTTGTTCCTTTCTTCTGTAGTCAGTTTTCATATTACATTGGTTATCAGAGGATAGGACAATAATGTGGGCATCCGCATCGCAGTCCACTCCATCAGTGTCAACACTGGCTTCTAGCTCGGGGTCTGCATCTTTAACCTTTGTCGTCCTGCGGAATCTTTCATCAATCTGTGTTATAGTCACCTTGGGAAGGAAAGGCAGAACCACTCGGTCAGCACTTACAGGTAGTAAAGTGTGTCATTATTTCTAACAAAATGCTGGCAGTGGTGCACCTTTCATTTCCAACCAAAATATGATTTGTGAGATCAGCAACCCGGCTGTTAAAAGAGAAAAATGGAAGGTACCTGTCTGGTCACTACAAGACCCTCTATAAAAACCAACACAAAATATCTAACGCTTCTCTGCCTACTGAGCCCTTTAAGATGACTCGGGCTAGTTTGGCAAATTGAATATTATTGTCAGTTAATAAATGTTTGTATGTAGAGGTCAAATAGCATCATGAATGTGTAATAGCAGACTTCATAATATTGACCATTTCATAATAGGAGAGAAGTCTCCATGATTCAAATCATGAGTCAAAAGTTCACTTGACTTTTCAGTATGGCATAGATTGCTATAAATTCTATTGAGGGCTTTTAGTTATGTTTTAAAGCTGTGTGTAATAAAGACTTTGTGAGAAAAAAACGAAAGGTTTAAGAAACTTTAAGGGATGCCTTTTTGCTAATTTTTCACTTCATAAAACATAAAACTAAAACATATGTTTAGATATTTTTGTGAATAAAATGTACTTATGTTGTACTTAACATATTGTATAATTTTACCAAGGTTGTTGAATTTTTGCACATTAAAAGATAAAGCTCTAAATCGTATGTTTAAAATTCAGGAAATATATTCTAAATACATGCTGGTAGTTTGAAGAAACTTTCACAAATTATTTTGGATCCTGAGGTCCATGCTTTTAAAAAAGGTGACCTTTCTCAAAAGGTACAAACTTCCTGAAACTTAAGGAAACTTTCACAGTTTTAGATTTGAACTGATAGGGAGTGAAGATTTGGGTTCTGCTATTAGTTTTGTTGTATACTATTTTCAAGTTATTAATTTAAATATTAATTTTTGTAGAATAATATAATTGTTATAAAACCCCTGAAGTATGCACATGTGAAGCTTTGTTATATTCCTTCACAATGGAACAATATGTTAGTGGCTCCTCACCAGGCCCTAATGTCATCAGTATTCCTTATTTTGCATGCAGTGTACTCCACGATCTCAATTTCTAGCCACATATTACACTGTACACCACATCTCTCCTTTTATTCTGTATGTATACAATCCTCCAGTTGTCCTGAACTTCTTACTTTTTCTACTATTCTCCATGTATTATGGTTCTGTCTCTGGATTGTCTCTGCCTGGAGAGTGCGTGCTCATCCATCTTCCCTACGTCTCTGCTCTGTAAACTCTTACCGAGCTTCACAGCTCAAATAAAATCCGACTTAGCCCTTGAAATCTTTATACATTATCCCACTTGGAATTAATTTCTTCCTTCTTATAGTACTTACAGCTTTATAAGTCATATAGTGCCCTGTTTACCACTCTTCTAATGTGTCAGCCAGTTTGATTTGAAAAATAGCTGTGAGCCTATGTATCTGCCTTTACTATGTCAGGAAGGAAGACCTTCCTCTGCTTTAAAAGTTCCTTCTGGCTGAACTTAGAATCAAATTGACATGAGACAGATTAACAGGAGAAACTTAAACTTCATAGCGTGCATACAGAGATTCCACACCGATGTGGAAATTCCAGACAGTAGGGCAATAGGATGCTTGTATGAGCTAAGGGTAAGGGCAGGGCCTGAGGATGCAAAAGGGACAAAGACCATTAACAGGAAGGTGAGAGGAGATATTTAGAAAAACAAGGTTTGCTACCCAGGGTGCCTGGCTGGTTTAGTCGGTTCAGCATCTGCCTCCAGCTCAGGTCGTGATCTCAGGATTTTAGAACTAAGCCCTTCCTCGGGCTTCCTGCTGAGCTGGGAGTCTGCTTCTCCCTTTTCCCCTACCCCCTACTTATGCTCTCTCTCTCTCTCTCTCTAATAAATAAATAAAGAAAAAGAAAAACAAGGTTGTCCTATTATGCAGATAAGTTACTTAGGTAAAGGGGAGTGTTTGTTAATAGCTCTCTTATGGTTACATGCTCTCCCTTCTGATTGAAATTTAGGGATTGAGGAGGAGGTGGAAAGCTTTTCCTGCATCTGCTGAGTTTTGCTTACCTTTAACTACAAATAATCTTTATGCCAAAGTGGCCCACCTTGGGGCAGCCTTCCCTGGAACCTACAGCCAATAATTTGCAAGGTCCTGAAGTTTAGACTACATGCTTTTCTGATTTCCTCCTTGGCTTTGCCTTGCACCATATGCAGAGCTCAATAAAAATGTACTGATGGATACAGAATTAATTTGATCCTATTACAAACTTTGTTCTTGTTTTCAAATCATAAATGCATTTTTCCAGATTTTAAAATAATGCTAATATCACAGGGACTCCACATAAAGTAGGAGGCAGCTCAATTAAGAATTTAGTTAAAAATATCATACCCATTATTTACAATTTAATATATTTAATTTTGGGGACTAAGGTTAATTCCTTATTATCTAAATTTAAATCTAAGAATTATCACAGGAAGGAGACAAGAAATAATTTTTCAAAGGAAAATAATATAGATATAACTAACAGCTTCTTGCTATTTTATATTTCAACAGATAACAGGTTTTTTTCCTAAAGTAGATTCATGTAGCAAAATATTGCATAAATATTTCATAAATGTACCTGTATGCTTGGATTTCTTGAAATTTTTTCATGGCCATGATCTTCTGTCCCTCAGGTTAAGTGTTACCAGACCCCGTTTATAAGTATTTTAAAAGTTATAAAAGTTTGTCATGGGGTGCCTGGGTGGCTCAGTGGGTTAAAGGCTCTGCCTTCAGCTCAGGTCATGATCTCAGGGTCCTGGGATAGAGCCCCACATTGGGCTCTCTGTTTGGCAGGGAGACTGCTTCCCCCCACTCTCTGCCTGTCTCTGCCTACTTGTGATCTCTGTCTGTCAAACAAATAAATAAAATCTTAAAAAAGAAAGTTTGTCATGCAGGTAAAATATAAGAGAAAACAAAAATCTCCACAAAGCAACTTACATATTAATTTTAACTTCATCTGCTACTAGTAACATGAACTTTGATAGTGGGTAAGAATACAGCTTTTGGGAAAAATTATTAGTAGTTGAAGAAAGTTTTCAACAAAATCTATTTGATTTAAGTCAAGAAAGTCTATGAAATTCCTTCCACTACAGGTCAGTGCACATTTAATAAGTGGTATCTCCAGGCTTTTGTCATAATCTCAAGGATTGTCCTTCAGGTCTCAGAAGTTTATGGAAACAAAAGAGGTCACAAGAATAAAGTCCATATTTGCCTGGCTCAAGTAAACAGACTTTTCTTTGAGATTCCTTCTGGGTCTGTCATGTCTGGAGAGACCCCAAAGGTGTTTCAGTGATTTTTAAAAAGTTAACCTTTATTTTTATGCAAATGTCAAGTGAACATATGTCAAATATTTTTTAACTTATAGTTAATGAGAGAACTAGTAAGAGTTTAAAATGAATAAAATAAAAATTTGAATCACAGAGATTTATATCCTTTACCAGTAATTAAATGAGAACCATTTAGTTACTATGAACAAGAAAAATCTGTATTGCTTTCAGTTTTCTACAAGTTAACTTCTACAGAATTGTAAAATAGTTTAGTCAAAGACGTTCAGAAGTATATATTCTGCAGTATAAGAAGACCCCAGAGACTCCACTAGAAAATGCCCAGCATTCCACTGAAAGAAAACTCAGTAATCTCCTTTATCCTCATTTCTAAGACTTCCACAGTTTTTACCATTTTTATATTAAAAAACTTCCAAATTATCCATAAGTATTAAATTAATCACACTTGTGTTTTCATTTATAAATTTAAATTTTTATTTTTGGGGGAAATGTTTTCTTTTGCTTGTTTTCAAAGGGCTCTTTATCCTTTAGAGTTCATTCATTTCCTTTCCTAGTTAATTCCATACTAAAAGAGTTTAACTATCTAAGATATGTCACATAGTCCCTTATGTGAAAAACAAACAAGCAAACAAACAAGCAGAACACTAATGAAAATCACTTAAACTTAGAATTTACCATAGGTGACCCGTCCATGAAGGAGAGTAACTTTGTAAGTGGTGACACTGACATGTTCTCAAACTCTAGAGAGAATGAAATATCTTTGCAAGGACAAAAGTAAGGGTCTGCTCTGAGGGAACAAAAATAATTCAGATCTCTTCGAGTTCTCAAAGGATTTTAACCCCACATTGAGAATCAGGGCTATACTAGATAATAAACTCTTAACTAGAAGACACATTAATGTACAGGTTAAGTTATGGAAACTAAGTATTTCTTTGGTGTTTAAGGCCTAATGGATGAGAGAAAGAAGGAGAAGAAGAAAAAAGAAAACAAAGTGTCTAATTCTGTATTTCTTAGATACTGTCCCTCAGTGCAATAGTCATTTAATTATTAAGCTGGATATAAGGGAGCCACCTTTTAGGACAAAGGAAGTTTTTGTTTTGAGGTGGTTAGTTTATTTAATTTCAGATATGGCCTTGAGGCCATACAAGCATGTGAATGTGTTTGTCAAGTTACTGGTTGTCTTGATATATATGGATGGGGAAAATCAGAATAGTAATAGGGCTTTGCAAAATAGTAGTGTATATATAGCTAGGCTCCTTTACAAAGACATTCAAATCCAGCACAGAAGGGGAAATTGCTGTGAGATAAGCTCTGGGCTGTTAAGGTTTCCGTTTCAACTAGTTAGAACTACAGAAAGTACTGTTGAGGATAAAATGCTTTTGAATGATGCCTATAGGTAAAGTGGGGTGGATATAATGAACTACAGAGAAGGCCAGTTCCTTTTCCAAGTTTACTAGAAGTTCATAATGTATAGACATTAGCAAATACCAAGAATAAAAAATAAATTTTACTGTAAATAAATTTAAAATTGAGTATTTTGAACCCATTATTGTAAATAATTTATATTCTGACACCTGGTGTATTAGGGAGGAGTTATCTGTTTTAATCAGTTCTACCAATTGTGGTATATATTTAAGAATTTGATCTTGCCACCTTTTTACATATAGTAGCTGAAGGAAATAATACGTGAAGAAAGAAAGGCATGACAAGTAGTCCAGGGATACTCTCCAAATCTTACCCACTCAAAATCGTATCCAAGTTGAAATTTTCATTGTCTTAGGATGTGTGTAGATTTAGGAGTTACAGTACTCATTATCATAATGTTTGAATAGTCAATGGGTATTTCTATATGATATAAAATATTAACATCTTCTTTAAGATTAGTTAGGGTAAACCAGATATCTGTTTAGTGGAACTAGAGTATATTCTGATTAACTCAAGGTCATTTTTTTAAATATAAATTCAAGTAAATAAGTATATTATTTGAGCATATATTATGGAGCTGTTCAGTACTGTGTTAGAATGTTGGACCTAATACATAACCCTCAATGAGCTGACAAAGAAATAGTTTGAAACTACGTTGAAAAGAAAGTAATTAAACAGTCCACAAAGGGTTACTCAGATGACACTAGCTCTATATGTAAAAGATTATTCAAGTATCAGTAAAACCCCTAAATAAAGTTGATGATTACTCTTGGAAGCATGAAAAATGTCCCTTTTTGGGGATACAGGCATTGCCCATAATTTTCTCTGTCAGTAACATTAGAAGTCCAAAAAAAAAAGAAGTATGCCCACATAAAAGGAAAGGATTAACTTCTAAAACTTGAGAATTGCTTTCCATTTTAATTCTTGTATATATAAATATAAATATATATATATATTTTCATTTTATGGGGCTAATATCTCAATTACTTTTTCTTTTTCTTAATGAAGTTGTATTGGTAATACACATTAGCTTACAATGTCTTTAATTAATGCTAATTTTGAATGCTTAAAAAAAAGCCTGGTAACATTTCTACAAAAACTAAGAACAGCAAAAAGTTCAATATAGAGTTATTCATTCCTATGGCTCTGACTTCACAAATTTAACCATGCATTGCTGCAAATATTCTGTAGATTACTTATGGTAATAAAGTATAAGTGAATAAGTGATTAAGTTTTGAAGATCACAAATAAAGAGTGAGGACTGTCTGCTTGGGGAAAAAAGAACATACAAACAAGGATTCAGAATGCCTGAGTTGAAAACAAATTAGGAGTTAAGGTGAATGATTTAGACAAATATATTTCACAACCCACAAAATGTCTTAATGATCACAAAGATAGTGATTATATGTCACTTTAGGTAAAAATAAATAAAATAAGTGGTGGCTGCTGGTGCTTTGGAAATTGAATCTAAAAATTTTTTTAAAAAATATTATCTAAAATTGTTTTTATTTTATTAGAACTATGGATTTTTTTTGAACTACATGAATTTTCTAATGATGGTTTTCATGTATGCCCTTAGAACAAGGAAATAAGTAGGTTAAAAAAACTTAGAAGTAGATCTGCTGGACAGGATTCACAAAATAACAAGTTCAATATGAAATATGTAAAATGTACCAAGAAGTATGGAAAAAATATTGGCTTCTAGTTTGAAGTCTCATATACAAGTAATATAATCTTTGCAAAGTAATTTCAGATTCTTGAAGTGCATCTATAAAATGAAGTGATTAGACAGAATTATCTTCTAAGGAACTTTCTAGGAATCAAATAATTTGATTAGATCAAGAAGTGGAAATACGTTTTCGAGTTTATGATTGAATTAATTTCCAAATGAAATATCTGTAGTACCTTAGCAGAAGACCAAACTTAGAATAATATTGAGCCACACTATTCCTAAAATTTGGGACACACGTCCAGTAATTGTAAGACTAAAATGTATTCAAATGTATGGACTATGCTGATCTTCTGGATGGATCACAATTTAACTGGCTGGCCTTCTCCTGTAGACGGGAGATCTATCCTGTGATTGTAAATTCAGGTACCTGTTAGAGGCAGGCAACACAAACATGTCAATCAGACTCTGCTCTCATCCATAGGGAAAATTGGGCTTTTATATAAAATGGATAAATCGCCTATCCAAAAGCATTCAAATTTAAAAAAAATATATGAAAGAACTATGTATACCCAACTACATACACCATAAAAGGAGAAAACTCCTGGTCTACATCGACCAGAATAGTGCTGCTTTACTATTGGGAGCTACTATTGATGACCCACTGTTTGTTTTTCCTTATGTCTACACAACCATAACATTATTTTTTCCCATCCTAGCTTACATATTGATTCCCAGAAATACTACAGATCTGGAGAATTAGTGAACAGACCTTGCGATTTTCCATCAGACATACAGTGAGTAGTGCAAAGAATGTATGTGGGGGTAATTTGTAGGAAAGCTGCTTGCTGAGAGCTCTTGATTATCACTTACACTTTCTCTGTCTCCCTCTTTCTCACTTTAACAGAAATAATTCAAACTGTTCAAGATAGCCAGAAAGTCCAAACAAACCACTATTCGTTAATTCAACAGCTATACAATATTAAATAATTCTTGCTACCTGGAATTTAGGGAAGAGTTGGACATGTCTACCAGTCTCCCAGGCTATTATGTTAGGGAGTACTTCCTAGTATCAAAATACACAGTTAGGAAGGAGAGACAAGGAAAACATTCCACCTTAGTTTTTTTTTTTTTTTAAAGATTTTATTTATTCATTTGACACAGAGAGATCACAAGTAGGCAGAGAGGCAGGCAGAGAGAGAGAGAGGAGGAAGCAGGCTCCCGGCGGAGCAGAGAACCCGATGCGGGACTCGATCCCAGGACCCTGAGATCATGACCTGAGCCGAAGGCAGCGGCTTAACCCACTGAGCCACCTAGGCGCCCTCCACCTTAGTTATTGACAAAACTCTGAATAGGAGAGATCTTTGTGGTTGAAATATCGGAGCACTGAAAATACGTAAGGGTGAGATCTCTGAAGTCAGCAAAGGAGAAAATAATATTCACATTGAAGAGTGACAATAGCAAAATATTTGGAAATCATTTACTTTATGTTGTCAATTAGATTCACAGAATGAAGAGAAGTAGGCCAACAAAATTGGAGAAAGTGCTAATTGTCATGACAAAAATAAAATTGAAGATAGATGAGATAAGGAAGGGTAAGAAAATTATAAACAAATAGCACAAGGAATATTTACACAAAAAGAAGTAAAACACAGAAGTGTCATTAAAAATCAAAGATGGGGAAAAGATATGAATTAAAAATGATGATGGAAGAGATGATAAAGATACCTAAAAGAAAACAGAAATCCCAAGTTCAGAATATTACTATTCATGCCTAAAGAAAAGAGAAGTTGATAAACCAGTAATTAAATATGTAGTAAAAGGCAATATTTCTGTACTTAGTGCCAGATTCTGAATATAGAAAAGCATTGCCCAGGATAAGAGAATATTGAGATTCAGATACAATATATGAATTTTAAACATAAATAAAATACAATTCAACTAGAAAAAAAACTTTTTCTTTTTAATCTGCAAAGGAGGATGGATCAGGCTGGCCTCAAATATAAACACACAACTTTAGAAGCCAGAAAGAGAACAGAGGCCAGAAGTTTGGAGGGTGTAACAGTATAGTTGTATTATATTCATCTGATTCATTATATATGATAAAAAAAATATATAAACCTACATATTCATGAACATATTCCTTGTCAGTCAGAGCCTCAGCAGAATGGCTTGTTTGGGAAGCCACACCTCTTATCTCTAAAAGACACCTTCTCTGTGCAAGGTTTCTTTATTATGGGAAATGTGTATTTCTCTAATACTGAGTTGTTGAGTGCACTTCAAAAGCACAGAATATTCTGGTATTAGAAGAGTCTTAGCATTTATGTGAAATACTCTGTGTCCTTTTTTAACACATTTTCAACATTTTCCCGTCATCTGGCCAATAGTGGCAGAAATCCCTATTCTAGACAAAGACAATTAAAATAAAAAGTAAAATCTAAAACAATGAAAATGAGGGAAATTATATTCTAATTACTCTGTAAGTTGTTACCTCCAAATGTGATGGGGTTAGTGATTGCTGTTTTTATGAGAAAAAAGACCTCTTTTACTTCTCTTGCATGCTGTACTTTCTAGGGTACAAAGGCATGACTACTACATAGAAAAATTTTCATCATGATTTATATTAATAAAAGGGAGAGATGTAGAGGCCACACGTGTAAATAAAATAAGGTTTAAATGTGTAAAGAGTCAGAAGGAAGTCAGCATGGTCAGGAGACAGAGCAGCATGATCAGAAACACTCTCCAAAGGAGGTGTCAATTTCTGGTCCCCAGAACGCATGACCATGAGATACAAGCTTGTGGATCACAGTCTAAGACATTAGGATTATTTCAGGCCATCTGGATGCTCCACTGCTACCATCCAGACTCAACCTGGCATGCTTTAGGTTGATGAAATTCAGCACAGGGATGGATCTGGTTTTGTGCCAGGAACTACCTTTCCTGGTCCAGGTACACCTCATAAATCTTGGTATTATGAGATATACATTAGGACTACAGACCACCATGGAGTACGGTGCACACAGACATGAAGTCAGCCTGCATTTATCACTCTCAACTCCCACTGACTAACAAAAGATCCAAGGACTTTCCTGAACTTCACCCAGGAGCTACCTGGACAAAAAGATCTGTTATCCTGACATTTTTGGAATTATACTAATGGGCCCTCAGAGCAGCCACAAGTCTTGTTTTATAGGCCCCTTGGGTTTACATAGAAATAACATATTTTTTAAAAGTCCAAAAAACTCTTAATGACTGATTACTAAAACATAAATGTTCTACTCTATTAGTTATAAATAATTCATGCCTTTGGGTGTCCCTTCCAGATTTTCTAAAATTAGCATATTTAAATTCTACCATCAGAAAACATATAAAATATATGTTGATGAAAATTTGGCTCTCAGAATATGATATAACATGATATTTGGGGTCTACGAAGGTATTAACCCATTTGATTTATTTAATGAAATAAATGGAACTACACAGTTTAGTTATGAATGAAAAGGCAATCCACTAGTCATTTGTATGATTACTGTACTCTTACTATAATTATTTCAGTTAACTTAGGTTAAATTGTTTTTGTAAAATTCTGTGCTAAGGACCTTCAAAATAATAGTGCTAAATAGTTTATGATTAACAAAATATGCAGAGAAGCAAATAGTAGATAGATCGCTTAGTTTTCTACATCATCATGTTAGTAAAGTTCAATGTTTACAGCAATTTGTGTGTAAATGATATGTGGGTTTTAGTTGACCACAGCTGAACAGTGTTCAAAAATGTCCTAAAATATAATACAGAGTGACTGCACCAATAATTATGTAGTATCGTAGTCAGGATTAGGGATGTTTTTATTATATGCTAAGCCAGCCAGAAAAGCATTTTGCAAATTGATTTTGATTCAAGGTAACATATTTTATGGGGAAAATGACCAAATCAAAACAGAGAGCATCCATAGGAATAAAGGAAAATAGTAGGTAGTCTTGATTTTATTCAAGAGAAGTAGTTGAAGAAACAAGTTTAACTCAGAAGAAAACACAAGAGAAAAGAAAATAGCTGTATCTGATTATGTGAGGAGTTGTCAAATATAAGAAAGATGATGCTTACTCAGTATCTTTCTGAAGTCAGAAATTATAAGAATGCAGATATGGAGTCAATATATGCAGAAATTCCTATGCCATCCTTATCATTGCCACAGTCTAGAGTGTAAAGTTGAGAGCTCCCAGTTGATGATGAAGACTTAAGCTAGCAATCATCTCCCCAAGGTATGGGTGAAATTGTTGAATTTGTTCCAAGTGTAGACTGGAAGACATCAAGGTTCCTTTAACTGTAGGTTCTATGGAATTTAGTGGTTAATAAATAGTGTTTAGTCTGTCTTTAGTGAAGCCGAGTTATGGATTAAAAAAAAACTTCAATGCTAATAACTCTGTTCTAGAATGTGAAATATATCAATTATGTTATCTGATATAGGAGAACAGTGCTAATGAAAAGAAACAAGAAAAGGTATGATGAAAATTCACAGCAGAAGCAAGAACAAACTCAAACCAGCTTAACCCCAAAAGAAATTTATAGTCACTTAGCAATGTAGTCTCGGAGTAGAACAGTAGGTTCAAGCATTACTATATCCAAGTGATCAAATGATATTAGAAATCTTCCTTCCCCTCTTTCTCCATTTTTTATATTGGGTCTTTGTCTGTTGTGCTACATTTTCTTGCAAGTTCTCTTCTTAAATTTCTTGATCTCAGAAAGCATAAAGGTCTACTTTCTCTAGCCTTTAGAGGGATTGTACAATAAGTGTTTGCATTGTCCCTTTTATGTACTTTTTGTTTTATTCTTAGAATAATCACTGAGGTTCATTGAGTAAACCTAGACCAAATCCAAGATCTTGTGTCTTAGGATTCAAAGAATTAGGTGAAAAAAATCACATAAAATAAGTAATAGTTCTGAAAAAGAAGGCAAGAATATAACAAAATATCTAGTATATTTAAAATTTAATAGTCAATATAGAGTACATTTCCAGTAGACATGCCCACATAAACCATTGCTTTTCATGTTTATTTCTTAATTCTTTTCCCCCTGATCAGATTGCTAGACCCAGATCCTAGCTTTGAAATGGTAGCAGCAACTCTGTGTAAATAGAAAATAACTTAAAGAAAACATGAACTGTTAACCATGGAAAATTTTATATACTATTTGTTGTGTAGAGTTTTCAATATACATACTTTGTCAATATACTCAGCTAATGGTCATAACACAACTTAATTTTTAGTTATTTGCTCATTAATCAATCATTTTTGAATGCCAGCTACATAAATAAACTACACTAGCAGAACACAGTCAAAATGGAAATAGCCAAATATGTAATTAGAATCAATATTATATGTATATTTATATATACTTATATAAATATACTTATATATTTATATATATTTACATATACAATTACATATATAAATATATATTTATATATTTATTTTTATTTATTTACTTAAGATTTATTTACTTTATTTGAGAGACAATAAGAGAGCGAGCAGGGGTGAAGGAGGAAAGGGAATAAATTTCAAGCAGACCTGAGTGGGGAGCTGGATACAGGGCTCAATCTCTCAACCCTGACTGAGATCACGACCTCAGCTGAAATCAAGAGTTGGCCACTTAACCAGCTGAGCCACCCAGGTGAAATATTATATTTTATATTTTAATGTCATATCAGTATTATATATATCATATTGTCATATTGTGACTAATAATAAGAAATATATATTTGGTCCTCATCTACTGTTTCCAATGTACAGCTCCTAAAACACCAGGAATTTCCTAGATGATGAAAGACATAAAAATGTCCTTTGTTATATTAATGAGGTAAATTTATGAAAGTGCCTGATGATGGGGTTGGTTGCCAGTGGAGCCAACCATGTGATCAGAAGGTTGGAACTTTCAGTCTTATCCCCAACTCTGGGGAGGGGAGAAGGGTAGAAGTTTAGTTCAGTCAACAATGGCCAGTGATTGAAATCAGCCATGACTGTAATGAAGCCTCCCTAAACCCCCAAAACGATGTGGTTTGGAGAATATCTGGTTTGATGAACAAATGAAAGAGCTGGGAGAATGGCCTAAGAGGGCACGGAAGCTACATAACCCCTTCCAGCATTCCTTACTCTATGCATTTCTTCTAATTAGTTGTTCCCAAGTTATCCTTTTATATTAAACCAGCAATCCATTGAGTAAAATGTTTCTCTGAGTTTTGTGAGCTAATCTAGCAAATGAATCATACCCTAGCAGTTCATTGGAACCTCGGATCTATAGCTGGTTTGGTCAAAAGCACAGGTGACAACCTGAGCTTGCAACTGGCATCTGAAGTAGGCTTGAGGAAATAGTCTTGTAAGGTGCACACATGAGCCTTTAATATCCATGTATATAGTGTCAGAATTGAGCTAAATTGTAGGACATCCATCTGATGTTGGACAACTGCTTGGTGGTGTAGGGGAGAACACACATGTCAGAACTGGTGTTGGAACTGGATGGATATAGATCTATCTGTCAATCTATCGATCTATTGATCTATCTGTCTATATCTATGTAGCCTGTGGGAGTCCAGCAAAGGAAGTTGTCAACACTGACAGGCAGGTTGGGGACACTTCTCTGAGATGGTGACATTTGATCCTGGCTTTATCTGGGCCTTACCAGGTGTGTAAGACTTGGACTGGTGGAAAAATTAAGAAGAGTGCTCCATATAAATTAAATAGCATGAAACAGATTACAAAAGATATGAGAAATCTAAAAGATTTTAGCAATATGGCTAAAGCAATATGGCAAGAGTATGAATAGGTACTTGGGGAAAGCAGGAGGTAGAAACGTTTATGAGATTTTATTTCTTGATGATGGATTTTTAAGTCCTCATATTTTAAAAATAATTTTCATCTATATTTTTATTCATAAAAATATAATTTTATAATTATATTATAATTTTATTTATAACTTTATTTTTATACAATTTATTATTTATATTCTAAATATAATATAATTTTATTATAATAATTTAATTTTAATTTTATTATATAATTTTATTATTATATATAATTTTATATAATTTATAATTTTATTATTTATATTATGTTATGTTTATATAGGCTCTGCCCAACAACAACAAAAAAAATGTGGAAAAATTAGTATTTATTTGCATGCCTTATAAGGATAATCAGTGCCATTAGGTAACCATAAGCACCCTGAGAACAGAACCCCAAGGATTGCTTTTTTTTTTTTTTGCATTTTCTCTCATCTTGACATTATTTATTGTTCTTTCTCATCCCAGCTTCTTATAAACCCACATTTCCTACTTGACGTTTGCCTTAAATAAAAGTATAAGGAAGCTAGAAATTTGGAAGTGTAGCTCTATGCAGCTGCAGCTCAGACTTTCAAGGAAATTAGTTTGTGGTATCTTCTTGCAGGCTATATAATGAGGCTGATTTTAGTAGTATGGGAAGTATGATGATTTATTTTATGTGCCTATATGACTGGGCTGAGAGATGCCTGGAATGCTGGTAACATTACTTCTGGGTGTGTCTGCAAGTAGATTTTTGGAAGAGATTTGCATTTGTATCAGTAGACTGAGTAAAGAAGACCTACAGTTTACCAGTTGAGGGCTTGAATAGAACAAAAAGTCAAAAGAAAAGTGAATTCTTTCTCCATCTTTTCCTGCCCTTGGGTATCAAAGTTCTGAGGCCTTTGAAATCTGAGAAAACTGGCAGCCCTCCAATTCTTAGGCCTTCAGTCTTGGAATGGGACTTACACCATTGGCTCCCAGACCTTAGGTTCCCAGACCTTAAGACTTTGACTAAATTTTACCACCAGTTTTCCTGGTTCTCCAGCTCACAGTGGGTAGATCACGAGACTTCTTGAGAAATTTTAGTCAATATATAGGAGATGACCTTTCTAAGACTATACAAATAAGATAAACTATAGGTAATACCAGATTTTTCACTAATTCTATGTTCTGTAGACTCTCCTATATCCATTTATCTCTTTACTCATTATTCTTTATAGTAGCATTCATCTAGATTTAGTTCTTTGTAGTAGAAAAACTATTGAACTATAAGACTGACTAATATTGTATTAGTCATCAAATTTCTAAAGTTATGCTTAATGTAAAAACACATAAATATATATATCCAGAGATATAATAGTTAAATATAAAGTTTCATGAATGGCATGTAGTCTAGAATTATAGTAAAAATAATTGATCCCTTAGATTCAGTTTTCACTATTTCTATATGCAGTACTAATCCTGCTTTATTTTCTCCTTACTCTTGTAATTGTGACCCTTCTATGGCTCTCATAGATAATAGTAGTATCTGATATTATTTTGTCCCTTCTTCCATTTTCTTTGTTATTGATCGTGTGACTTGCTTTGGTCAGTAGGATGACAAGCAGCCATGACCCATGGCTTATGCATCCTATTCAGAAGATTTTAGAGACCTTGTGAGTTGTTGTCACGAGCTAGGAAGATGCACACATGAGTTGTATCTTGCCACAATGTCATCTTATTCAGTCATAAAGCAAGGTTAATATAATTATAAAGCAGGTTCAGGATTCCAAACTCAATGACATCTCACTATGTGGTTAAGTTGGCTTTTTACACTGCACAAAAAGCTGAACACAAGACAAATCACATAACAGACAAGATAGCACAGGGTGTAGAAAGTTAATGAACCAAACACAAAGTCCGTTTGTGGGCGTACAGTTGAGATAAAGCTTTGGTCGGATCTGGGTCAATTCTTGGCATTACTGTTTATGATGTTCAAGGAGCGAAGGATCTCATTTCTCTTGGGAGATGGATTGGGCAGAACAGCTGCCCTTTGAAGTGGTGGACAGGTCAATATCTGAGGAGTCTGACAGTTCGCCGCAAAAGTCCTCCCTTATTAAAGGGATTTAATCAGTTGTGGAATCCTGCAGACCTACTCTGTTAATCACTTCTGAGATGTTAACAGCTGGTGCTGGTCTTAATGGCATCTGGTATGTGCAGTGCCCTTAACTTCTTGTGTCATTGCTTGACACAGGTCCCTGCTTGACATGAGGGAATCCATCTTGCTCTCTACATGTGGTAAAATAAATATCTACAGCTTACCTCAGTTTTTGTCCACTAAAATCTCCCCAACACCCTGTATTTTTAGGGTCTAAAAAATGTAGCCCTACTACTGCTTTTAGTTCATGGTAGTTGCTAATTCTTGGGAGCAGAAAAGGATTTGCAGATGGTGCCTATGGGTAAAATATGAAAAATACAGTAAAGGGTAATAGAATATGTCACCAAAAAAATATGCCTCTTTGGCAGACGGGTTATTTTGAGTAAGAGCAGACATAGGAGAAACTCTAAAAACAAAGTAGAAGTAATCTGTTTGTAGGGAAATTTACATTTACAAAGGAGATCTCCATTGGTAAGGATGTCTCTCTGTATTGGGAAGAAAAGACAACTCTAAATCACAAGAAAATCTTAACAATGGAGAAGACCTTGCTTAAGCATAAGAAATACTACTCTTACCTTACCAGGAAAATCTGATCTTTCCTGGTAACCTTACCATAACTGGCCTCCCCACAACTTTCTTTTGTCTTTTGCAGGAAATGGTATTTAAGCTAGCATCTTAGGCTGCCTCAGGGAGTTACTCATTTTTCCCAGGGTCTCTTCCATATATCCCTGAAGTTTACATGTTAATAAAATTCTTTTTGTTTGTTTGGTTTTTTTCCTTCTCTTGTTAATCTTTTATTACAAATTTCTCAGCCAAGAACTTAGAAGAGTAGAGGGAAAGTTCTTTTTCCTCTCCTACAACAACAGGGTAATATAACAGGTAGAAGTCTCTTCTCAGAATAAATGAAGGTAGAACTTAGGAAAAGCTATCTTTTGTTTTATAAACGTAGGAAGGGGGCACTAACATTGGTAAGAAAGTCTCAGAAAAGCCAGTGCTAGCAATGTGTTTTATATTGCAAAAAAGAGTCAACAAAGAGACACTGAATAGAGGTTTTGAAGGTCAAAATATGAAAGAAAAGGGAGGCATGACCCTTTGGCTTGATAAATTGTGTAATATTGATATGACAGAGAACTTAAAGCAATATATTCAATACTTGGCTATATTATTCCTATTGTGTAAATAAAATGTTCAGATAGAAGAAGAGTAGACCAAAAAGAAGAGTTAAGGGAATCATTACAGATTTCTAGCCATTTTAAATAATTTCAGCTCTTCAAGATCCAATTTAATATAACTCAACATATTGAGATTATTGATATAATTAAAGAGGTAAACTTTTGCTTAACTATAAGATTCAAAAAATATAAATGTCAAATGGCCTTAATCTTACTTGTTTTAAATCTCTTTTTTATAAATGAGAGAACTAAAGCTTTGAACATTTAGGTCCATGATGATAGATCAGCCTGCTGGGCAAATGGCAAATTGAACAAGAATCCATATCTCCTAAACATCAGCTCACTGTTTTTAAGTGACAGCATAACCCCTGAATGATAAATCAAATGACTACCCTTGCCTGGGGCCTGTCTTCCAAATTGGCTTACTTTCCAATATCATAAGAAACTCTAGATTTAGCATCTGTAATACCTCAGACCTGTACTAGGTGCTTTATTCACATTAGAACTAACTCTTCTGAAAACTCCAAAATGTAAGTATTATTAACTTTCCTTTATAAGAAAATGAAACTCATTATGATTGAATTACTAACCTAATGTCACATGGTCAGTAAGTAGAACAGTTGGTATGCTTCATATATAAAAATGGTATTCTGTTCATGCTTCCTAATATTATGCCATTACTGTACTACATTTAGGAAATATAATTCCTCTGTTAACATGTCAACCAGAATATGCATAAATTTTTCTATCAGCTTGTTTCCTTTTTAAGGTTTACTGTAGATCACTAATTCTCAAAATTTATTATACATATGAATCCCCTGGGGATCTTATTAAAATTCAGATTCTGCCTCAGATGTGGCCCGAGATTCTGCAATTCTCACACACTCCTATGTGATGCTGATGTTGCTGGTCTGCAGACCATGGCTTATTTATCTATTTTTAAAAGATGTATTTATTTATTTTTAGAGAGAGACAGAGACAGAGAAAGCATGCACAGGAGCAAGGGGAGGGACAGAGGGAGTAGAAGAGGGAAAGCGGACTCTGAGGTGAGTGAGGAACCCAGTGCAGGGCAGATCTTTCCACTGGAAGATCATGACCTGAGCCCAAACCAAGAGTCCAACGCTCAACTGACTGAGCCACCCCAGCCCCCTACACCATATTTTTAGTAGATAAACATTAGTAATCCTGTGACACTGGAGGCCAGGTCTGTGGACCTGTTGCAGTCTGGGAAGTATTTTTCTTCTGCAATGATAAGAAACTTGTAGAAGGTTATAAATAAATGCCCATTTCTTTCATAGTCAAAGTTGTTAAAAGAATGACAGGTGAACTAAATAGTGTTCTTAATGACCCAGTAGATTTATATTCTGACCCAAGCTTCTTACCTCAGTTGACTAACACCAGTTCACAGACAAGATGCTTTCAAAGCACATATGTTGGGTGTTAAGAGGGCAAGACAATTTTAAATGTGGAGGAGGAAGAATAAAATAATTATTGATGAAAAAAAAATTACCCATAGAAATAAAAAAAAAAGCCATGCTGTGGAAGAGGCATAAAGACTGGTTTCCTAGAGATAGTACTACTAAGGACAGAGGGGAAAAAAAAAAAAAGAGTTTGGAGAAAGGGTAGTTGAAAGTTAAAGATAGATGTCTCCTATTGAGTCAATTTAACTAGGCTGTGCAAAAATGTTCTTCCCATAGTTCTAGTATTAGAATTTAAGAAATGGCATCAGAATTCTCAAATGAGACTCTACATTAAAACCAGTTTTGAGAGCTTTAAAAATTATCTCTGTAGAGGCTGTGACTCAATTGTGTGCATTCAATTGCTTAATCATTAGAATGTCTTAAGGTACTCAGGGGATCTTAATATCTAGCAAAGGTAAAGGTAAGCAAAGGTAGAAATATCAGCATTTGAGAAAATTAGGTCTCTGGAGGCTAACTTGTGAACTTCAGTATTATTTATAACATCGTTTCTAAGGAAACATTATTATCATCCAATATTTAGTATCATAAATTTGCTAAAGAATTCAGAGAATTAAACAGATTGTGGAAGGAGATAGCTCTGGGCTGGAAGGGAGTGATTATTGGGATACCCCATGAATTCAAAGAATAGTTGGGTCAAACTAGGCTTATTTACCTTTATGGCAGTTCTTTCAAGACAAATGGAATTTGCATGATAATACCACTTATCTTTCTTAGCTCTAATGCTCTGTGATATTCACCACAATTCTGATTATTAGGCAAATGATATATTGATAATCTTATTAAGACTGAATTCCTGATCAGCACAGGGATTTTGATCTGTTCCTGTTTCCCACCTGGGCCGATTCACCCCTCTTTAGGCAACCTGGTGGTTCCCGACTCCTGGGAGGTCACCATATTGAGGCCTGACTCAGTGTGTTCACTGCATCCGTATAACGCATTACAGTCCAGAACTCCTGGACTTCTAGTGATCCTTCTGCTTCAGCCTCTTAGGCAGCTGGGATGACAGGTACCACCACCAGGTTGGGCTGAGGTAACAGTCTGCCTTTAACTCAGGTCATAATCCCCAGGGTCCTGGGATGGAGCCCCAGGGCTTCCTGCTCAGTAGGGAGTCTCCTTCTCCCTCTCCCTCTATTTCCTCCAGCCCCCCACTCCCCTCTGCCCTGTCTCTCTCCTCTCAAATAAATATATAATATCTTAAAAAAAAAAAAAAGACTGAATTCCTGAGATGCTAAGGGATTGCCTGTATTGACATGGTTTTCTGACATTACATTAGTTTTCTTATGAATCTTGGGTGCAGAAAAGCCCTGATAAAGTCTTTCATTATAGGTTTTGGACAAGATGAAAAAATGTGGGCTAGAATATAAAGGAAATAGGTGGCCTTTTAGATTATTAAATATACTTATCCAACATGAATTGATTGATGTTTAGCTTGATAAAGTTCTATAGTGAGAAGATGAGAGTCTGTCTTGGTTCCACACTTTCAAAATATTTATTATTAGTGAATGTGATAAAGATAAATGAAGTTAGGGTTATTAAGTACATAAAGTTGAGACTGACAGGCTGTACTGTGCATATAAGAATCATAGTTAAAATCCAGACATTGCAATAAGAGGTCAACTATAGCAAGATCAGAATTTAATTTTTTTAAATTATTTATTTTAGAGAGAGGAGAGCACACATAAGCAGGGGAGGGGCAGAGGGCGAGGGAGAGAATCTCAAGCACATTCTGCTGTGAGCTCGAGTGTGATACATGGCTGGATCCTGTGACCCTGAGATCATGACCTGAGCCAAACCCAAGAGTCAGAGGCTTAACCAAATGAGGCAGTGAAATAAAATTTTTTGCTTTAGTATAAATGGCATAGAGTTACGGAAAGCCTGAGTTACTAATAAGGTGTATATGACTGACTCTGTGAGTGTATGTGTATGAAATCAGAATTTTAATTTTAGTTCCCTGTACTACTCTATAAAATTAAACTTCCTATTAAAGAAATAACTTCAATTGAAAGGGCTTTTAATTAGAACATTTAAAGCTATATTTCCAACGTTTAGACTGGGGCCTCAACATTAACCTTGCAGTTAATGTATTTAATTAGTTACTTTATATAAAGCTTATTAAAAATTTAAGCTTTTAATATAGTCTCTACTCCATTTTACTCTCAGTACCTTATACCGTATTCAGAATGGTCAATTAAATGATGATGAAATAGTTTGCATTGTGCTTATAACCATTAACATTTTAGTAACGGTTTCTAAACAGAGCCATGTATCAGAGTAGTCAATTAATTGATAAGAAGGCACTCTGATGGTTTTTTATTCAATAATCTTATAACCATCACTCTGCAATATATTTCTAGAGTCACATTTGAGATACACATATTATGCCAATATATTTATGCTTTCTTACCATCTGTTTTCTAAAAGCAAATGTTATTGTATCAGTTTGGCTGTTGATGTTTTATATACATCGTAAAAATGAGTTTTAACTGTATATTACATTATATTATGAAATATGGACATTATCTTTTAAGTTTTAATAAAAGGTGGTATTTCACTCATATTTAGAATGTAAGAAACCAAACAGATGAACATACGGGAAGGGAAGGAAAAATAAAAGAAGATAAAAACAGAGAGGGAGGCAAACCATAAGAGACACTGAAATCTACAAAACAAACAGTGTTGTTGGAGGGGAGGTGGTTGGGGTAAGGGGTAAATGGATGATGGGTGTTAAGGAGGACACTTGAGGTAATGAGCACTGGGGGTTATATGCAACTTATGAATTGCTAAATTTTATCACTGAAACTAATATATAATATTCTATATTATTATTAACTAAATTGCATTTAAATAAAAAATTTTAAGAAATAATCTTGGAGAGGTTTCTCCATGATAAACCAGGACTTCTAGAAAAAGCAGTAATGATAACAATTCTTTCTTCCTTATCTAGTTACAGTATAGAAGTTATAGAGAGTACCTGTGTAGTTCCACTGTCTCATTGTGATACCAAAAATATGTGCTTTGATAGTGATTAATTCTGTGGCTTGCTATTTGGACATCACCATTTGACATTGTAGTCAGTAGCATAATAATCCTTATGAATCAGCTCATCCTGTAACAGAGAAACATTTGTTTCATAATAATATTGCCAAAATATGTTAACAGCCATGGGTTACTTCATATAAATATTAAATTATATTGCCTCTGATAAATGTATTTGAGAAGAGATTAAGATAAAAAAAAAGTATGTCATGAAAAATTTTAAGAGATAGCACAAAGATTTTCCTGCATGCCAAGAAAAGGTAGGGAAATTAATCGTGTGGTTGTCTTTCATTTGCCTGAAAAATGTGAAAGAAATTACTTCCTAATAGCAAAAGTTGAGATGTGTTTTTATTATTCCTTACTTTTGGTAAAGTTATTGTACATCATTTTGAGAAATGAACCAAAATGACAATTATAGATGTCTGAAATATGTTTCTAAATGTGAAATATATATGTATATATAAATAAAATTATTAATCACAGATTACTATTTTAATAGGTTTTCTGAAAACATGTTATCATCAGCAACTCTGGCTTTTCTTTTGGTGAGGTAACAACTCTTTCATAGTGGTTATGCTCTTTCCTAGTTCTTTAGCTTTTGATAGTGCTGGGCACATAAGGGGGAGAACTGACATGCTATTAAGCAAAATAAAATCTGAACTAATCTGATTTTCTCTTTTTATAATAAGAATCTCAATTTAAAGAACCTGAAAATGAGTACTTCTCTTTATAAAACTCAAAATTGTGTACTTTTGGAAATCTGATTGTATTAAATTTCCTTATGATTCTGTGAGCTATCCAATGACACTGAATGTAGTTTTTTGAATCTCTCTGTTTTTTTCTACTTCTCTATTGATGCCTAAATAAGTATGAATCTATTATCAGCAATTTTTAATTGATAAAAAAATTAAAAGTATATTTCAAGTATTGAAGACAATAAAATTAGTGGTATTTTAATTGTGGGTTTGCTATAAAATGATTTTGTTCCTCTAAAATTCATATGCTGAAACATAATACCCCATGTGATAGTATTCAGAGGTAAAGATTTTGGGAGGTGATTAGGCCATAAGGGTGGAGCCCTCATGAATGGGATTAGTGCTTTTATAAAAGAGAAACAGAAAACTATCTGCTCTTTGCAAGGCAGTAGGCAGCCTAGAAGAGGGCTCTTACCAGAACCTGACCATGTCAGCATCCTGATCTTGTATTTTCAGTCCCTAGAACTGTGAGAATTAAATTCTTGTTGTGTATAAACCATCCAGTTTACGGTATTCTATTATAGAGGTCTGAGCTGATGAGGACAAGGATACATCTATTTCTCAATATTTTAATAATGCATAGACTTCTGGGTGAAGATTTTAGAATTAGATTTTCCTTTCAGTATTTAAAAAATAGATAACATTTTTCACAGAGCTAGAACAAATAATCCAAAATTTGTATAGAACCACAAAAGACCCTGAATAGCCAAAGCAATCTTGAAACAGAAAAGCAAAGCAGAGGCATCACAATTCCAGACTTCAAGTTATATTACAAAGCTATAGTAATCAAAACAGTATTGTACTGGCACAAAAACAGACACATAGATCAATGGAACAGAATAGAAACCCAGAAATAAGCCTGTAATTACATGGTCAATTAATCTTCCACAAAGCAGGAAAGAATATCCAATGGAAAAAAAGGCAATGTCTTCAACAAATGGTGTTGAGAAAACTGGATAGACACATGCAAAAGAATGAACCTGGAGCACTTTCTTACACCAAACACAAAAATAAATTCAGAATGGGTGAAAGATCTAAATGTGAAATTGGAAACCATAAAAAACATAGAACTTCTTTGATATTGGCTCTAGGTGATTTTTTCTACATAGATCCCTTGAGGCAAGGGGAATAAAAACAAAAATAAACCATTGGTACTGCATCAAAAACAAAAATGAAAACAAAACCTACAAGAAACCTACACAACTTCTCCACAGGGGCACCTGGGTGGCTCAGTGGGTTAAAGCTTCTGCCTTCTGCTCAGGTCATGATCCCAGGGTTCTGGGATCGAGCCCCACATCGGACTGTCTGCTCAGCAGGGAGCCTGCTTCCTCCTCTCTCTCTTGTCTGCTTCTCTGCCTGCTTGTGATCTCTGTCAAATAAATAAATGGAATCTTAAAAAAAAAAAAAAACCAACACTTCTCCACAGAAAAGGAGACAATTAACAGAACTAAAAGGAAACCTACAGAATAGCAGAAGATAATTGCAAATGACATGTCCAATAAATAAAGTGTTAGTATACAAAACATATAAAGATCTTATAAGACTCAATATGAAAAAAAACCCAAACAATGTAATTAAAAAGTGAGCAAAACACATGAACAAACATTTCTCTAAAGAAGACATTCAGATGGCCAACAGGCACATGAAAAGATGCTTATCATTATTTATCAGGAAAATGCAAATCAAAACTACCATGAGATATTGTGCCACACCTGTCTAAATGGCTAAAATCAACAAGCCAAGGAAGAGTAAGACAAAGATGCAAAAAAGAGGAAACTGGGGCATCTGGGTGGCTCAGTGGGTTAAGCTGCTGCCTTCAGCTCAGGTCATGATCTCAGGGTCCTGGGATCGAGTCCCACATCGGGCTCTCTGCTCAGCAGGGAGCCTGCTTCTTCCTCTCTCTCTGCCTGCCTCTCTGCCTACTTGTGATCTCTGTCTGTCCAATGAATAAATAAAATCTTAAAAAAAAAATAAAGAGGAAACTGTTTGAACTATTGGTGGGATTGAAAGCTGGAGCAACCACTATGGAAAACAATATGGAGTTCCCTCAAAAAGTTAAAAATAGAACTACCTTATGATCCAGCAATTGCACTACTAGATATTTACCCAAAGGATGCAGAACACTAATTCAGAAGGATAAATGCACCCCTATGTTTATAACAATATTATGTACAATAGCTAAGATATAGAAGCAGCTAAAGTATCCATCAGTTGATAAGTGGATAAAGAAGATGGGATATGTATACATACATTCTTTATACATAGATATAGATATGCATATTTATATAATGTATACATATATCATTTATATACAAACATATACATATATAAATATTTATGTAAATATATCTATGTATAAATATATACACAAATATAAATATATATAAATACCCATCTATGTGTGTGTGTGTGTGTGTGTGTGTAGAGAGAGAGAAGTAGGGGAGGGAGGGAGAGAAAGAAGAGATATATATGTATGTATATAGACACAAGCACGCACATACAATGGAATAGTATTCAACCATAAAAAGAATTAAATCTTGCCATTTGCAATGATATGGATGGAACTAGAGAGTACAACGCTAGGCAAAATAAGTCAGTCAGAGAAAAGACAGATACCAAATGATTTCACTCCTGTGGAATTTAAGAAACAAAGGGTAAAAGAAAAAAAACAAGAAAGAGACTCTTAACTATAGAGAACAAACTGATCATCACTACAGGGAGGGGTTTAGTAGATTAAATAGGGGATAGGGATTAAGGTGTGCACTTGTCATGATGAGCACCAGCTGATATATAGAATTGTTTAATCACTGTATCATGTACCTGAAACTAATATAATACTGTATATTAACTAACTGGAATTAAAAACTTAAAAATATTTTTAAAATGTCTTTTTGAGAATTTTCTGGTGGTATGAAAGATGTGAGATGAAGTTGCAGCATGGAGGTTATTTCTTTACATATCCCTCTACACAGGGACTTGGAAAAATGCTTTATTTTTAATTACAATAACACTGTGTTTTGAAAATCTCAAAGTGGAGAATATGTATATTTTTAGATTTTAATTTCACTTTATTTCTTTTCTTTAGCTTTATATAGATATAATTGGCATGTAATACTGTATTACTTTTGGGCGCATAACATGATGACTTTATATATGTGTATATGTGAGTATGTATATATATTGAAATGAGGACCACAAAGTTTAGTTAACTCTCCATCGCCTCACGTAGTTACAGTTTTTTTCTTGGGCTGAAAAGTTTTAAGATTTAATCTCCTAGCAACTTTCAAATATAGAATCGATACTGTCAACTAGGAGTCACCAACCTGTGCATCACATCCTCAGGACTTCTAACCAGAAGTTTGTACCTCTTGACCATCTTCACATATTTCTCCCATTCCTCCACTCTCTACAAATCTGGAAAATCTAATTTCAGTTTTTATGAGTTTTGTTTTTGTTTTTGTTTCTTAGAATCCGCATAAAAAGTGGTATCATGCAGACATTTTGTCTTTCTCTAACTTACTTCACTTAATGCCCTCACGTTCCATCCATGTTGTCACAAATGGCATGATTTCCTTCTCTTTCCTATATTGTTAATTTTAGCCATTCTGACAGGTGTGAGGTGATATCTTACTGTAGTTTTGATTTCTATTTCCCTGATGATGAGTGATGTTGAGCATCTTTTCAGGTGTCTGTTAGCCTACCATCTGTATGTCTTTCAAAAATATCTATTCATGTCTTCTGTCCATCTTTAAACTGGATTATTTATTTTTGGGGTGTTGACTTTAATAAATTATTTACATATATTGGGTAATAACCCTTTATCAGATATCTTACTGGCAAATATCTTTTGAGGGCTGCAGGGAGGGTAGGTAGGTGGGAAGATGGGTTAAATGGGTGATGGATGTTAAGGAGGGCACTTGTGACGAACACTGAGTGTTGTATATAAGTAATGAATCACTAAATTCTAAACCTGAAACTATAAAGAAATAATAAAATAACATAACCCTTGTATGATAAATCTTCCATTATTAAAAAGACAACAAAAATTTTTTAAAGGATTTTCTTCTCTTTATGAATGAGTAACATTGTATTTCCTTTATCCATTCATCCACTGATGGACATTTAAGTTGTTTCCATGTCTTGGCTATTATACATAATGCTGCAATGAATATAGGAGTGCACATAGCTTTGGGGATAACAATTTTGTTTCCTTTGGATATATGTCAAGAACTGGAATTGCTGGATTATATGGTATTTCTCTTTTTAATTTTTAAAGGGACAACCATATTGTTTTCCATAGTGGCTACACCAATTACATTTTCAGCCACAGTGCACAAAATTCCCTGTTCTCCGCATCCTCTTCAGCATTTGTTATCTCTTGTCTCTTTGGTAATAGCCATTCAGACAGGTATGAGGTGATATCTCATTACGGTTTTGATTTGCATTTCCTTGATGATGAGTGAGATTGAGTATCCATTCATGTACTTGTTGGTATCTGTATGTCTTTGGAAAAATGTCTGTTCAGGTCCTTTCCCCATTTTTAAAAATTTTGATTATTATTATTACTATTATTATTATATCTATTGAGTTGTATGAGTTCCTTATATATTTTGGATATTAACCCATTATCACATGTGTGGTTCACAGATATTTTTTCCTATTTCATAGGTTGCCTTTCATTTTGTTGATCATTTCTTTTGCCATGCAGTAGCTTTCTAGTTTGATGTAGTCTCACTTGTTTCTTTTTCTATTTTGTTGCTTGTGTTTAGATATTATGTATTTAAAAAAAACAAAACAAAAACAAAAACACTGCCAGGACCTATATTAGCAAGATTTTTCCCTATGTTTTCTTCTATGAATTTTATTGTTTCTAGTCTTACATTTCAGTCTTTAATCCATTTTGAATTCATTTTTGTGATTAATACAAGATAGGTGTCCAATTTCATGCTTTTGCATGTGACCTTCCAGTCTTCACGGTGCTATGTATTGAAGAAACTATCTTTTCTCCTTTGGGTACTCTTGTCTTGCTTATTAAATGTTAGTTGACCATATATGCATGGGTTTATTTCTGGCTCTGAACCTGTTCTGTTGATCTATGTTCTGTTTCTATGCCAGCATCATAGTATTTTGACTCCTAACTTTCTAATATACTTTGAAATCAGGATGTGTGATGCCGCCAACTCCGTTCTTCCTTTTCAGATTTGCTTTGGCACTTGAGATCTTTTGTGGTTCTATACAAATGTTAGAATTTTTTCTTTTTTTCTGTAAAATATCCCATTGGAATCTTGATAGGGATTGCATTGAATCTAAAGATGGCTTTGTCTAGCACGGGATTTTAACAATATTAATTCTTTCTTCAAGCGTATGAACACAGGAAATATTTCCATTTATTTTTATCTTTTTCAGTATCTTTCCTCAGTGTCTTAACAGTTTTCACTGTAGAGATCTCTCACCTTCTTGGTTAAATTTATTTCTAAGTATCTATTACTTTTTATGCCGTTATAAAATGGATTGTTTTCTTTACCTTTCTCTGATAATTCATTGTTAGTGTATAGAAACCTTGTTATTATCTTTTTTTTTGCATGTTAATTCTCTATCCGGAAATTTCACTGAATCTGTTGATTAGATCAAATAAGTTTTTAATGGCATTTTTAGGAGTTCCTGTATATAAATTCACGTTGTCAACAGAGATAATTTTTCCTTTCAAATTTTGTTTTTCTTGCCTGATGCTCTGGCAGCATTCCAAAGCTATGCTGAATAAGAGTGGTATGAATGGGAATTCTTATCTAAGAGGAAAGGTTTAAGGCTTTTTTTTTTTTAAGATTTTATTTATTGATTTGACAGAGAGAGAGGGAGAATACAAGTAGGTGGAGCAGCAGTAGGGGAGAGGGAGAAGCAGACTTCTCACAGAGCAGGAAGCCCGATGCAGGACTTGATCCTAGCACCCTGGATCATGACCCGAGCCAGAGGCAGATGTTTAACTCACTGAGCTACCCAGGCTCCCCAAGGTTTAAACCTGTAATGATTGAATGTGATGTTAGCTATGGACTTGTCACATATGGCCTTTAGGTACATTCCTTCTGTACTTAATTGGGTGAGACTATCATAAATTGATGTTTAATTTTATCAGATACTTTTTTCTCATTTATTGAGATGATCATGTGACTTTTTTCTTTTATTCTATTAATGTGACATATCACATTTATTGCTTTGGGTATGTAGAACCATCTTTGCATTGCAAAGATGAATTCTTCTTGAGCATAGTATATAATCCTTTTAAGTCGCTGCTGAACTGGGTTTGCTAGTATCCTGTTGAGAATTTTTGTATCTATACCCATCAGGGATATTGACCTATAGTTTTATTTTCTTACATTGTTCTTAATCTGAATTTTTTTTTAAAGATTTTATTTATTTATTTGACAGAGAGAGATCACAGCTAGGCAGAGAGGCAGGCAGAGAGAGAGAGAGAGAGAGGAGGAAACAGGCTCCCTGCTGAGCAGAGAGCCCGATGCGGGACTCGATCCCAGGACCCTGAGATCATGACCTGAGCCTAAGGCAGCGGCTTAACCCACTGAGCCACCCAGGCGCCCCTTAATCTGAATTTAATATCAAAGTAATTCTTGCCTCATAAAATAAGCTTGAGAGTGTTTTGTCTTCATCAAATTTTGGAAAAATTTGTGAAGGACTGACATTAATTCTTCTTCAAATGTTTAGTAAAATTTATTAGTGAAGTCATCTGGTCCTGGCTTTTCTTCCCTGGTTTTGAATACTAATTCAATCTCTTTACTTGGCATTTGTCATTCAGCTGTTCTATTTCTTTCTGATTCTTCTATGTTGGCCTATGAGAAACCCAGGTTCGTAGGTTGTCTAGGTTGACCAGGATGTCTGATTGCACTCTTAGGAAATAATACATTGAAGATTCCCTTTGGAGTAATCTTTAAACATTAAATGATATTTAATATGCTACTGTCTATCAGGAAGGGACCACTTAAATTATGAATCATCATAGAGTAGAATTTATGTACCTTTTATAAGTATGAAGAAGGTGTGTATTAATATGCATATAGTATGCATACACCTTTTAAATGAAGGTGCAAAAGAGTGCTATGGTATGTTACTTTTTATGTAATAGAGTATTAGGTCATATGTTCTTTGTCACTTGTATAAATGTAGTCAACATCAAGAACATAAAAGCTCAAAACAGTAATAATCCTTATTTTTTGTTTGTATAGGTTAGATGAAGTTGGAACAGAGATAGATTGCCCACTGTAAAAATATGATAATCATATATAAATATGTCATGTATAATATGCATATGTACACTTGTGAAAATGTGTTTATACATGATGTGTACATATAAGAGTGTATATGTTTATATGCAAATGTATGCATAATATATATATGTTTATATGCAAATGTATGCATAATATATATATATAATGATATATATATATAAAATGATACAAACATAAAAATTGCACATTTCACCACATATGTGTGATGTTTACATATACAAACTCCTGAAAATTAAATTTTAAAAATTTGCTTGGGTTATATGAAAATGAGTCATTCACTCTGTTTAAATAATTTTCTCTACACAAAAGTAATATCTGTGCAGTCAGTCCAGCATTCTCTGTCTGGGTGGTTAAAATGTAGCTTTGTTGTCTACATTTTACTGATCTGATGCCAGTGTTTTGACACTGGTTCTTGACAATGAAAAGATTGCCCTGGGCTGGAGCCCTAGATATGTGTATAAGACAGAATATTATGGATTCATTCCAGGAGCACTAGGAAAAAAAAAATCCACCTGCACAATAGGAAGTGTAGACTGATACATCTATATTTGCACATTGTGACTAGCCCCAGATTTTTTCCCAGTGTCCAGTATGTTTTTGCATAGTTCATCAGCCATTAAAAAATATAGCTGAACTGGGCTTTTAATAAAGGCTTGTTGAAACAAGGGCACACAGCCCTTGATAAGAATTTATTCCTACAATAAATTATAATCCTTTTCAATCATAAGAACCCACACTCTCTATTTTTGCTTCAAAAAAGAAAATTATATATATTCATTAAATGTGAAATTTGTGAAAGATGCCCCAAATAATGATGCTCTGTAATGCAGCCACAGTGATGTATTTGACACTGAGAGAATAGCAATGCCAAGTTCTCATAGAAATGTCCCTTGAGCAATATACAATACTTGATAGCATGCTCAGCAGATTATATAATTCTTTTCTTTTATGACATACTTGATATAAAGAAAATTTTCTATTATAGTAGGTGCTTTTCAGTGATTGCTGTCATAACAATAATACCTAATATAATGGGCTATTTTATAATCCACAAAACACTTTCCTTCATATTATCTCATTTGTTCCTATAGAGGTTAATAGCATTTTAAAGAAGGCAAAACTAAGTTAAGAAATGTCTGTTTCTTGTTCAAAGCCAAATATGTAGTAAATACAGATGTAGAGACAAACTGGATTTTGTGACATCTTATTTTGTACTTTCTTTATTGTGTTTTCTTATATCCTTAAAAAATGATGTGTTCCAAAATATCCTAAATCTCCTACAAAGATACTAGATCTCTCACTAGGATGGCATATACTGCAAATGTAACCACTGACGTTACTGTGTAAGGGAATTTTTGAAATCTATTATGTTTGTGAATGAGAGTATTAATATTTTATTATTATTGTTATTTCCTTTGTGAAGGAAACTCCATTCTCAACCTATAGCAGCCTGTGCCTGTAAGTACCTCAAAATAATTTCAAGCCCCCCGAGCATATACCATCACAGAGTCAGTTGTTAAAACTATATATCCCTTAGGAATTCTGGATATCCTTCCCATTGTCCACCTTTGTTTTAGCCCAGTGAAATTGATAAGGAAATACCTTCCAGAGAGCAGAGCCAGAGCCTGCCTCCAGATAGGAGTTTATGTTATGTTTGCACAGTTATATTTGGTAGAACTATACACTAGTAATTTCTTCGTATGCTTTCTAAAGGGAAATTTTTTTTTACAGATATATGATTATTTCCCCATCATTATACATTCATTACTATTGAGGACAGAGGACGTGCCTACTAACTTCAAGTTAGTGGACTATGACGTATCATCTACTATCTTGATACAGACATACACAGGAAGTAAACATCCTGGGCTTTGAGGTTGTTTTGGTAACTGGGTGAAATTTGGGGTCTGTCCCTTGTGAAAAGATTGCATCTTTCAATATATGGAAATCAGTATGCCACTTGATAGTAAGCTTGCCAAAGGGATGGACTATAAAAGGATTAGTTATTTACACAGAAACAGAAACCCAAATTATTGAGGTGTAGTGTCCTCAAACACACACACACACACACACACACACACACACACACACACTCTTTTCCCAGACTCTTTGCAAATAATGAATTATTTATTCATTATGACTGTGAACTAGTCAGAGACTTAGGGGGGAATTGGTAGTAGAAGCTCCTAGAATATCACCTTTCACTTTTCTTCACTTATAACCTATAGAATTTGAACATGATAGTCATCTGACTGACAAGTCAATAAGTAGAAGTAAGTTGCCTTTCTCTAACCACTGGAAAAGGTGATTAGAAATAGCAGTGACATCAGCAAGATATGCTTGTCCAGAGGTAGCAGGACCACTGTGTTAGCCCTGTTATCAGAGATGTCCAGTCCTTCCCAACCTACAGCCACCTTCAGTGCTGACATGTATGCAAAGCAGCTTCAGTGCCTAAGAAGAGATCTAATAGAAGATATTCCATCTATGGGGGGAAGAAAAGTAATATAAAAGGAACTTTTTTTTTAAGTACAAAATTTTACAAATTAAAAAAAAACCAACAACACTCAAAGAAAGGCTAGAAGATAAAATTTGGGAAACATCTTTCAGAAAATAGAACTAGAAAGTAAATAAATGGAAAATGAAAGAAAATAATAGATATCAATTCAGTAAAGCATATATCCAATGAGTAGAAGCTTCTGAAAGTCACACAGAAATGCTATTGGGAGATTCTCAAAGAAAAATGTATGAGGAAATTTAATAAAATTGAAAAGCATTAGTTTGCATATTGCAAGACCCATTTAGTCCCTAGTCCAAGGAATTAAAATAAACACCCCCCCTCCCCACCAAATACCTACAGGGAAGTTTATACTTATGAAATTTTAAAAAATTTGGAGTTTGGAAAATCATATGGAAGAGAAAGTGAGAGCAAGCAAGAGATAGAGACTAAAAGATTGAGAGAGAAGGGATGGAGATTTCCAACATAAACCGATCCTTAGCCATGTTTAAAAAATCTTTTGTGATGTAAAAAAAAAAAATAGAGTTATGTGAAGTCTCAAAAATGTCAAATCTTCTACTGGGCTGTTCCTCCACTTCCGCACTATCCTTTGCCTCTCAAGGGATGAAGCTGATCTGTTCTACCAGGCTCTCTTGCCAGCAGAAATCTGGGCTAGATGCTACCATTGAGAGGCTATTACACAACTTTTGGAAAGAGAATGACGGGCAGGTCCAAGGACAGAGAGCAGGAGGTTTGCAGTGGATTCTGTGGGAACTCTTTCTTAATCCTGCAGGCAACAAACCCCTGCACTGCAGATCTCTCCCAAAAGCCAAGAGCAGTTTCTATTTTGAACTCTGCGCTCCTAGTTTCTCCAGGCTTGGAAAATCTAGATTGCTTTCAGGTTCCTGATGGAGCTCTAATGGGCCTCCCATGCACAGTCATAGGATGATTAAAGGAAGAAGAGAAAAGGGAGAGAAAGGAAGGAAGGCAGGCAGGCAGGCGGGAAGGAAGGAGATTAGGGAGAGAGAGAGAGAAGAGAGAGAAGAGGTTAGGGAAGGGAGAAGTTAAGTGTTGACGGAAAAAAAGCAAGTGGGAAAAAAGCAAGTTACTAGACTGTGTAATTTGTGTTAAAATAAACATGGAAAGATCAAAAATCTCTACGTGTACACATGAACAGTGTAAGGAAAGGTGTGGCAGAGTGGACACTTAACAGTTAATACTGATTCCTCCAGAGAAATGGGATTAGAATGGGATAAAGATAATTTAAAAATAATGGGATGAAGCTGATAAAATACGTTTTTCTTTCTGCATGTTTGTACTGCTTGATTTATGGCAGGGATCTTAAATCATTCTTTTAAGTACATACTTCAAAATTCAAATGTGGTTTTAAGAATATTTTCCCTTATGATCCCTAAAAGGATGATAATAACTCTTGTCCCTTTTGGTCTTTCATCTGCAGTTCAACTCGGTAGTTCTTCCTGATTTCAGAATTGAGTGGAGAATGTAGTTAATTAGCATGATAACAATGTTTCTTTCTCTCTTTCTTTTTTTTTTAAGACTTTATTTATTATAGAGAAAGAGAGAAAAAATGAGCAGGGGAAGGCATAGAGGGAGAAGCAGAGTCCCCGTGGAGCAGGGAGCCAGATGTGGGGCTCCATTCCAGGATCCTGGGATAATGACCTAAAGGGGCTGGCAGACCCTTAACTGACTGAGCCACCCAGGCTCCCCCATAACAATGTTTCTAGTGGTCTTTGTATAAAGGAGTGATAAGCTCTAGGTTAAAATAATATCTAAGTGTATATAATTGGGAGGGAGCTGTGGTAGAAGCAGTAGGAAGCAAGTTTAAGTTACATAATACAGGTAAGCTATCTAATGCAGCTACTAAAGAGGCTTTAAGCAGCGATTGGACGAGTTTCCAAACCATAACATCAAGACAGCACCGCACGGTTTTCTTTGCTGCACACCTGCAGTGTCACAGAAACAAAGACAAGAACAGAGCTCACTGTCTCCTTGCTGTATGTTGAAAAATGTTGCCATGAAGTGTACCTGCCTGCTATGCAGATGAGCTTTTTCGGTTCTTGAGTATTTGGAATGTTACACACAAATAGGAAATGTTAGTTGCTCTGATAAGGTTTAATCAAATTATTTCCTTGAAGGTGTATTTTTTTATTATTATTATGAATGAACACATTGACAGAAGGTATGATAGGAGCAGGAGCGGTGGTGTCTGCTTGTGCTGGTAGCACATTATGTTCACATCATGTTTTTGAATTTCGTTTACAGATAAGCACTGTGAGTAATTGTAACATGAAGTGGTAATCTACCACTGATATATGAAAATAGAGAAACTGAAATTAAAAACATCATTCAACTGAAATTTTAGACTGCACTGTGGAAGGCTGGGCTTCCAGATGCACAAAGAATGCCCACTTGAAAAGAATTTTGCACTCCAGTCATGGGAAATTTTGTCTCAAATAAATTAGCAAGCATTTCTACGAATAATTGATTAGCTTGTCATTGTAGATAATATGTGTACATTTTTAAGTTTCGATACAAAAGATTTCATTATCCTACTAAGCAGATGGATTATGTTTCTCATTTACATTATGCATTAGAATGTTACAGTTTAGGTGATCTTTGGCTAAAAACCAATTGCAATATATTTTGATAGTCTTCCTGATTACATGGCATAGATGAAAAGAAATCATAATAAATTTAATTGAATGTAAGCAGTTTTGTAAATGAGTTTTAAATGTTAGCATTAAGTAAGTAAGTAGAGAGGTTTTTTTTTTTTAAGAATTTTATAACTAAGCTAATCTAGTTTAGTGATTCCCAAACCAAATCTATCCTAATGCACTTTTAGAAAATTCCCTGTCCTCACTCTAATTTAATTAAATTGATTCTCTACATCTGGGCCAGGAAACCTGATTTTTTTTTTTTCCAGACTTCTCAGGTGACTGATGACCCTCTCTTTTTTCACATTTCTGATAGAATCCAATTCCGCTTGTGCATACATGAGAAACTGGAGACCTAGAGAGTTAAGGCAAATGTTCAACGGGAGATTAGAGCCTTGTTTGACAGGATGCTGCCATGTGTAGCATCTTGGTCACTGTGTTCCTACTGCAGAGAGTACTCACAGATTTTGAGCGGCTATAACTTGAAAAATAAAAATTAACTTTTAGATCCACAGGACAGTGGCCTGAAAAGATGACCCAATTTGTTTATTTTAGCAACCATAATAATCCGAGAAAAGAAGGCTTCACAGTATCTGATTCTTCCTTTACCTAATGTTGTCCATATTACTTCGGTATAAGAGGGCATGAAAATCAATGGAAAAGTGAATTTTAACTTCTCTGAGTCCCCCCCCCCCCCAGAATTTTAATTTACTATTGCAGGCAGCTTCAAATTATTTCTTTCCATTTTTAACCTTCTCAATCCCTTGTTGCTTAGTACAGTTTCTACTGAGGAGTTTAAAAGCAGATCACACAGAAATTGAATGTTCTGTTAATATTCTAAATATTAACACCTACAGTATAGAATTATCTTCTGAATTTCTCATAAATTATTTAACTAACAAAAGATATATGTAGCATATGGAATTTTGTCAGAGAACGTATGAAATAATCACAACAAATGCGGACATTTGTGTAGCTTGATTGGACATTGAGATGTGATCTTAGGGACTTGAATTAAGCTCTATTTCTCTGTTTTCTCATAATTAAAATGGAGTGATAAGTAACTTAGAGGGTTGTTGTGAGGGGCGAGAGGCATGGAGTTGCAGTGCTCAGATATCCTTCATTAAAACCAGCTGCAAGGAAATGCAAAGTTGACCATTGTCCCAGGATGCCACCTTCTGCATCCATGTTAGCATTTGCACGGAAGCCAGCCTTCTCCCAGGATGCTCCCAATCACTGACTGATCATGGCAGGGGTCCTGGTACCGCCCACTTCTGTAGGATTCGGGGCTTCACTCACTGGCTGCTTTGGTTCAGGGACTTCCATTGACTGGGCAGAATCTTTCCCGGAACCGTGCTATAGTCGGAGCCTCTGGCTCTGATCATCCTTCCTTCTGCCTCTCCTTTCCCCAGACTGCTTTGGAGTCTGAAGCTTCTTCTTTTCTACTCTTCATTCCTCACCTTTATCCTACATAGGTATCTCTGCTAATAAATGGCTTTCACATGTCATCCTACCACGGTGCCTGCTTCTTGGAGGACCCAAAATAAGATGTTGGAATAAATAATTTAATATTAGTAAAAAGATTTAGAATATTGTCTGCACAAAGTAAGCGCTGTTTAAGCGTTATCACATAAAAATAAATAGGGCAAAGGGGGTCAGGGGTACAAACTTCTGCTTACAAGGTAAATAAATCCTGGGGTTGTAATATGCAGCATGGTGACTAAAGTTAATAATACCATATTGCATATTTGCATAAAGCTGCTAAGAGAGTACATCTTTAAAGTTCTCATCATAAGAAAAAAATTATAACTGTGAGGTTATGAATGTTTATTAGACTTACTGTGAGGATCATTTCAGAATGTATACAAATATCCAATCACTATGTCATACAACTGAAACAAATATAATGTTTTATGTCACTTATAGCTCAATTAAAACTGTAAGTAAAGCTTTTGAGTAATACCATGAATAATTAATTATATATGTATACATGAAATAAACTGAACAGAGATATAAGAATGATTATTCTTGAACAAGATCAAAAATGTCATTACTGCTCATTTTGCTACCAGTAGTATTATTTTGGCAATTGTATTTAAGCTCTTGGCATAAAGAGCAAATTGTGACCTTATTTACTGAAACAGGCAATTATGTTACAGTTACTTTAATTTCCCTTAAAACCCTTTACCTAGAGTTGAGGGAAAAAAAAACCCGGAAGAGTAAATGCAACATTATAATCTCATCGCTTTCCATGTACTGTATTTAGTGGCTCTCATGTATTTAGCTTGGTAGAGCATTAACTGAAAATTTAGCAGCGTATGCTGAATTCACCCTAGGGTCTGTGGTGTGGTATGCAAAAATTAGTAAGACAAAAGACGGGTTGCTTTGAAGAATTGTCTTTCATTTTGAATGGAGAAAGGAGAGAAGGATGCAGAGTTTAACAGTTTTGTTTACAGAAGACTCTGTGATAATTAAAACATACAACTGCTTTAGTCAAAGTAGCCAAACATGGAATTATTCATGAATGATAATTTACTGATTAAAGATAATTTGTCCATAAAGTATTAAATATTACAAACTATCTCCTCAAAATTATTTTCAGCAGTTTATGTAATTCTTACTAAGTTACCAAATTTGGTCTACAAATTCCATAAAACACTTACTGAATTTTCTTATGGAAAACTTGCATGTAAAAGGAAAGGAGCTGCTAATTCACCCCAGAACATTTCCTATTTCTTTTTAAAAATATGATTAGTGAGCGAAGACACTTAATTCTCTGGACTAAAGTAAAATGGAAGAATTGGGTTTGAGTATGGCACCGCCACCTAATAAACTCTGTGATCCCATGATTTTTCCAAGGCTGAGCTTATCTACTAAATGATTATATTCCATATTTTATATTAGTAATTATGGATATTTTCATTTGTGTTTTATATTTCCTGGAAATCTGTGTAAGTTTCCTTCTCTGTGCATTACTTTCCATTTGCTCCCCACTCCTCTGTGCCACCTATTAGGAAATTGGTGGTTAATCCATCTAAAGCTGCTTCCAGACTAAAACTCACTTGACTTGGAGTAATTAATCTTGAGTTGGTTTTTAGCCTCATTACTCAAACTGATGGGGCCTTCAACGGAGTGGCAAATAGGGAATTGTGCTGAACAGCAAGAAAAAGACGGATTTGGGCCAATTTCTTGTTTCATAGGTCTTTACGGTCTCATTGGTGCTCATTGCTCTCTGAGGCCTTCTGTGCCCTCAGGTAGTGTGAATCTGATCAGGTATCTCCAGCTGCAGTCTCCTCCTGCCGGTTCAAGATCCAGTGGGAGCTGCCAACAACAAGATATGGAGGAAGCCAATGAAAATAGTGTGCTTCTACTAGTTATCCCAACACCCAGCCACTCCACTGATGTCCTAAAAGGAGCACATTCTTACAGAATATTCAGCAAAGGAAAGAGAAAAGGGAAAAACAAATAACCGGTGGGAATAAATCTGTGCTGAGAAAGAAGCTAAGAGGATCACTTCTTTATGCTCACTTCCCCTTCAAGTATGTGAGAAGCCCACACTAGCACAACCATATCACTTCTGTTGTTAGGTCTGCGGACTTCCAGATTTGTGCAATGCACTACCTTATTTTTGAGCTCAGACTGGTAAGAATAATTTCAGGAGCACCAATGACTCTGTTTGTTCAAAACTACTCATGGGGTTCTAAATTCCATAAAGGAACATGGAATTTTAGAATACACATTTTGAGGTGTCATTTGTGTTTTATAGATGGAAAAGTTGGGGCTAATAATGGTGATACAAGTTATTCAAATCCATGCATTTAGTAATAGAGTTTTGATTTGAATCCTAGTATCTCTCTATTTTATTACTTGTCAGATATTTTTAACAGTTTATCCTAATTAGTTCAGGAAAGAAAATGCTTATTTTAGAGCTCCATAAGTTCAGTTTGAAGGTAAAAATAATCTCTCACCTTCTGTCTTCTTAAACCTCCTAGCTTGCCTTCCCTAACAACCTTCTTTAAATTTATATTTTTATTCTTTTTTATTTTAGAATACAGAAATAAACATATAGTGTTTTCCTTATCTTCCTACCCCCAAAACGTCCACTATGTACATTTATTCTCATACTCCTTTAGCTTTCCATCTACATTAATAAAAAATATCACTACTTCTGTTAAATGCTCGTCTTGCTTTGCTTTCTCATGAATTTTATGCCGGTGACACAGATGACAAGACATCTGATTTAATCAGATGTCTTGCCTTCTTTTGGAACTTGCATTCCAGGTTATAATCATGCACCTCTCAGCTTACAAAACAAGCAAAACAATTAACCAACAGGCCAAAAAATAAACATACGCTCAAACATTGCATAATTGGTTCATCTCTCTGTAATGCAATTTCTATGTTCTTTTCAGAGCAAAACTTTAGAATATATATATATATTTTTCAGCATTTCATCTTCATTTTTTAAAAAAGATTTTATTTATTTGACAGAGGGGGAGAGATCACAAGTAGGCAGAGCAGCAGGCAGAGAGAGGGAGAAGCAGGCTCCTTGTTGTACAGAGAGCCCAATGCGGGGCTTGATCCCAGGACTCTGGGATCAGGACCAGAGGTGAAGGCAGAAGCTTTAACCCACTGAGCCACCCAGGTGCCCTCATTTTCTTTTCTCTCTCTCTCTCTCTCTTTTTTTTTTTTTTTTTGAGTTTTTATATTTGAGTCTATTCTTCATTTAACTTTTGAAACACTGCTATAGTTGAATATTAAAAATAATAGCAAGTAGTGAGCTATGATTCAAGACCCTCACTCATTCACTACTGCACATAAAATGCCAGCAGTGTATTCACTGGCCCCATTAAGAAGTCTGAAACTGGACATCACCCCTGGGATGATGTTCATCATCCTCAGGTGCTTCCCCATTGTAATGGCACCCTCTTTCCTGATTTGGATCAAAGTCCACCAGTTCTACCTGGTCCATTTCATCAGTCTCTTCTACTTCCTTCCTCTCAGGTAGGAGTTTTTCCAGCAAAGAGAGTTTTTCAGGAGAGAGAAAGCCATTCTCAGGAAAGTTTATCTTAAATTTGATGATGAGGTGACCCTTCTCATATGGTCTACAATAAATTGGCATTTAGCACACACTTGATATCTCCATGCTTGATAATTTGACCTGGATGAGAGGTGATGACAATGGTTTGATTGTCAAGAGTAGATATTGGCTTTTGAAAACCGCACAGCCCATACACATGGAAAGGTCTGCTCCTTGAGGAGTAAAAACAGCATTGTCCTTCTGATCTAAACAATGATAATTATCTCCTGGTTCCAGTTCTGGTTCTTGGTCTCCCTCACCATGGGATGTTATCTTCTGGCCATCTCTCATGCCTTTGTCAATTTGAACTTCTAGAATCTTCTTCTCTTGAACTATCTTCCTTCTATTGCAGCTTTGACATCTATCTTTAGGACTGATCTGTTCCCCATGACCCTGGCACTCCATGCACACAGAATGAATTTGCTGAATTCCATGTCCTAGCTGATGAATTTTTATTTGCATTCTAGTACCTCGGCAATTGGTACAACATTCAACTGCTCCTTTCTTACCACCTTGACCTTGACATTTATTGCAAATCACATTCTTTTGCAGAGCTAGTTTTCTTGTTGCACCATTATATAAATCTTCTAAGGTTACTGAGAGCTGATGCACAACATTTTTACCTCTCTTTTCTCTCTGCATTCTTCCTCCTCCTACAAAAAACATATCAAAGATGTCCATGGAGGAGCCAAAACCACCACTGGCTCCACCTTCTTTAATTACCTGTTCGCCTCATTTGTCATTTAATTCCCTTTTCTTTGCATCAGAGAGTATTTCGTAAGCTTGAGAAATCTGTTTAAACTTCTTTCCTTCATTTGGATTCTTATCAGGGTGGTACTTCAAGTCCAGTTTCCTGTAGGCCTTTTTCAGTTCTTCTTGGGTGACATTGGGTTTGACCCCCCAAACATCATAGTAAGTGGTTTCTTTCACCATTTTCTACAGCCAGTGAGAGGGCCGAGACCGGTGTTGGGGAGCGTGAAGGAGCGCCAAGCTGGGTGCAGCTCGGGCAGAACCGCGTTTCACCGAGCATTCTGGAAAGTTCCCAAAATGTTCATTTTCTTGATAGTGGTGAGAGTTTCTTGGATATATTCTAAATACATCAAATTATGCACCCTATTTTATATCAGTTGGGTCTCAATAAAACTATAAAAAACGAATGCAGATTTTCTGTTCTGTCCTATGTTAAACCTCTGTTCTGATATATAATGTTTTAAATTATGTATTTAAATTATTTACTTGTACTCCAAACAGATATTCAGTGTATTCTTCGTATTAAATTGGGGAAGAAAATTGTATTCCCTTTATACCTCTGGATTTATTATGAACACATTTCATGTTGAAGGAACTAAATATTCAGATGGCACAAAAATGAGCAAAATAAAGAATATTTTATATCTTAACCCCCTTCCCATTCCTACTGCTCACAAGTAAATAATTTTAGAATTTCTCTTTTTAATTATTAGGATGGATTGTCCCATTACTTTTAGTAATATTATATTATTCTATATTCCATGTTATAAATGATATGACTATAGTATATAGTTATAAGAGTATATTCTATTTTGTTATTTTGTATTATATTATACATTATATATAACTATATAGTTGCATAACATTATAATTATATAATATATATTAAATAACATTATAATACCTCTAATTTTATATTGAACTTCCTTAAGCTTTCTTATTTTCTTCTCCTCTGGTATGTTGAGAAATTTTTTCACCTGCGTAACAAACCACCCCAATGGTGCTTTGTTACCAATATCTATAATTATGTGTGTGTACAACAAAATTATTAAAAGTTTTATTTATAATTGGAATCACTGAATAAAAAAAGCAAAACAAGCTTTAAAAAGGAACTAAACCATTGTCTAGAATGTCCTCAGAACATTCCATACCTTACTAGCTATGCTTCCTTTGCACCTGGCTGACATGACAACAGTGGGTCAGTATACACAGCAGTTGCACTAGCAGCAGTCCAAATTTTCCCCTAAAGCTTGCCCAGGATAAAGCAGGAGAACAAGAGGAGAGCATATACTCTGCCAAAGTAAGTGTATTTATATGCTGCATGGAATTATTAACAACCTGAACCTTTTCCCTCACTTTTGATAGTTGCAGATTGATGTGGTAATTGCCATCGAGCAAATGCAGAATGCATGTTGAATGCTATAGGACTTTGCTATCAATATTTGTAATGGTTAGTTTTTCCTATGTAGCCAATTATCCCCCAAACTCAGTTGGCTTAAAACAACAATCATTTATTCAGCTCATGCTTTTGTAGAGCACAGATTTTCTGGGCTGGACTGGGCCTCGCTGACACTAGGCTTGGATGGCCTCACTCTAGAGCCTTGCAGTCAGGGTGCTTGTCAGCTGGGTCAGTGGCAAGGACTGGGAGCACCTGTCCCTCATCAAGCACCAGGCTATCCTAGTTCATCCACATGGCAGCAGGTTTTCAAGAGAAATTAAAAAGAAATAAGCTAAATATGCAAGCATTTTCATGTGTCTCTTTTGCATTTGCAACTGTGCTTTTGACCAAAATGCATTACGAAGTTAAGACCAGAGCCAGTGTGAGAGGTTCTGGTTCATGTATGTAGACATAGGGAGATGTGAACAAGTTGCAGGCCTTTCATTGAACAATATAGATCCATAGTCAAAAAAGCATCTCACCTTCCCCATTACACCTTGAATGTTTTTGTTAGTGATGTCATTAATTTTCATTCATTTTAAATTACATTTATGACTATTATAATGTACCTACTAAACCTCTGATTCTTGTTTGATGAACACTAGACATTACTGTTTGCCTTTGGTTATGTATATATGAGTAAGTGTAGGCCGGGTTCCTGCAGTAATCATGAACATAAAAATCTGGTAATTAAAAAAAAAAGGTTTGTCTTTTATTTATTTATAGCATGAGTTGGCACATGGGGAGTGTATGAGAAGGGCACACAGAGGGCTCTTCTCATGATAGTGTGGGGACAAGAGAATGCAATTTCACCATGTTCCCAGAAGGTGTACAAATACTGAAAGGTTAATTCTCCACTGTTTGTTTTCCTTGACTCAAACTGTTATAATTAGTTAATTATTTGATATTAAGTATTTTGCAGTATATTATCATTAAGCTGTTTATAAATTTATTTGCTCCTTCAATGAGTGGCAAACTAATTTGGAACTTTTCATCATATTATCTTCACTTGGACCCATTGCTTCACTGATAAAATCATCTATTTACCTAGTCAATCTTTATAGTGAATAAACATTCCCATGTACCCAGTCTTCAAATGTTCACTTAGTTAATAGTTATGCATATATATGTACAGAGACTATCAGATAATCTTGCCCTGTCAGGGAGATCTATTCACCTATAAAATATCTTTGAGGGGACAAAAGCTTTTTTTTTTTAAATTTGAGAGAGAGCAGAGCAGGAGAGAGAGCATACAACTTGGGCGATGAGGGCAGAGGCAGAGGGCAAGGGAGGAGCAGATCTTGAGCTGGGAGCCCAACAAGGGGGCTCAATCCCAGGACTCAGACATCGCGACCTGAGCCTAAGGCAGATGCTCAACCGACTGAACCACCCAGGGGCCCCCAGAGGGGACAAATTCTTGATTTGGGGAATTTTCTTCCTCTGAGTGAACTGATAAGAGAAATTTAGAATGTCTGATAATCTAAGCCAGCTGTCTTCTAATTTTCCATATTTGCCTCTGAAATTCTTCTTACTATACATTCCATGGCTTCTTCCTTACCTCCTTTAGATAGCTGTCATGTTAAGGAAAGATTGGACTAGATAATTTGGAATGATTTAATTCATTTTTAATAACGCCACTTGTGTAGTTAATAAAGAAAGAAACTTCTTATATTCAAGCAGCATTCTAAGGTTGAAAGCAGTCTTCCTTAGTCAAGGTAAAAGCATTTTGGGTTTATGTCTTTCAGTTTCTCATGTTACTGAAGGCTTACATCTAAATTTTTTTTATAAAGATTTTATTTATTTATTTGATAGGCAGAGATCACAAGTAGACAGAGAGGCAAGCAGAGAGAGAGGAAGGGAAGCAGGATCCACGCTGAGCAGAGAGCCCGATGCGGGGCTCGATCCCAGGACTCTGGGATCATGACCTGAGCCAAAGGCAGAGGCTTTCACCCACTGAGCCACCCAGGTGCCTCTAAATTTTTTTTTTTCTTTTTTTAATGTAACGTGCTACCAACAAACCCTGATCACAGCAGGGATGCTCCATAGCCAACCTAGATGTACATGTTAGTATAGTACTTTTACCTTTATTTTTAAGAATATGTGAGCATTTGGGCCACCTGGGTGGCTCAGTCAGTTAAGTGTCTGCCTTTGGCTTAGATCATGATCTCGGGGTACTGGGATTGAGCCCTGCACAGGGCTCCTTGCTCTTTGGGGAGCCTGCTCTTCCCCTGCCTGCAGCTCCCCTGCTTGTGCTCTCTTTCTCTGACAAATAAGTAAATGAAATCTTTAAAAAAAAAAAAAAAAAGAAAAAAGTATATGAGCATTTAGGGGACATGTAAAGGTTTTGTATTTGCCCCATAATAACTGAGTAGATATCTAGCTGCTAGTGTGTACCTGCTGCATCTAGAGTACCTGAAAACAGTTTATTTTGAGAAGTAAAGATTACAGTTTCAGATAATCTTTCTTACCTGTGTTTACTTATTTAGTTGGAGATAATTAAGATGTTGTACCTTGATAATTTATTTAAAAGTGCAATTTAGAAGTGTTTTAATAGTTCCACCTTCCTCAGAAAACTTGTTTCTTGACAAATTCTATTATATTTTATTCAACCAATGTCCTGGGTATTACTGAATTTTATTAAATAGGCCATCTTTTCTTGGTAAATTTTACTGAAGTGTAACACCTTCCGACAGAAGGTAAACAAATCCTAAGTTTGGAGCCTTGTGAATTTTCACACTGTGAAATACAGCTACATAATTAGGACAAACTCCCAAAATACTACTCCCTGTATACCCAGAAGTCCCACTTGCCCTCTTCTAGTTAATACCTCTCAAGGAACACCGTATTGGCATCTAGCATCATATTAATAAAACAGTAAAATATTAAATTTGGCAGATAAGTTCAGGAATATCTTGGAAAGAGGTTCATTTAATATAAACAAATGATGGTATGGATAACTGGATAAAAGAGGATGTGAAAAGGAAGCTGACATAAAGGGCAAGTTGAACTTGAAGAGAACAAAAAACATTATTTCTATTTATTCTCACTGGGAGGTATATGATGTCAAATGACCAAATTACTTTTGAAAAAGTGGTCCATAGGTTAGGTTATAATAAATGCAGTCTCATTTTTACAATGCCATCTATTTCCTCAGGGTAGTGAAAAACAAGGACAATTTTTAGTAAAAATAATAATGCTTTAGGAACAAATCCTTCCTATTCAAGCTGTTAGGGGATACAGATGGCATGGTGCGGATAAACACAATTTTAACCTCGCACTTTTCAAGGTTTTATCAGCTATTATACTCAGCTGTGCTTTGGGGGAGTTCATTCTCTGGGAGCATAATAGCAAAGATTTGCCTCCCTAATATTCTGGTCCGCCTAATAGAGAAATTAGAGCCACCATTAGTCTGGAAAGAGCTTTGCAGAGTGAGTCATTTAATGTCTAAAAGCTGTAAAGCCTTTTGCCCAGATGGATGATGGGTATACATGTTGGCTAGCTTTCCAAAGTATGGCTGATTAAGCTGAAACCTTTACTGAGTGCTTTTCTTTCTATTTTAAATCTCAGCAGGAAGGTCATGCTCATGGATGAGAGTGTCTAAGCTTAGTGATTCAGGCTATGTATGGAGAATGAGCAGGCACAGGGCAAGATTCTCTGTGATGCTCATTCCGTGTCTAAATGGATCTGTGCAGTATTGGGTTTCTTTCATGAAAATACCTCCAATTACTTGAAGATATTGTAGCAAAATGTGTTCATTGTAATGCTCAGATATGCACCTCTGCTACTGCTTCTGCTGCTGGGTACCACTTGGGCATCCCTTCTTGGTTTGGGACTGTGTCGGTTGCTTCTGGCCCGAGTAAGACTCTCTAACTTTGGAAATCACAGAGATAGGACTCTCAAAGCGACCTGCCCGTGCTGGAATACCAGCTGTTCAGTTTGAAAACTTGGGACGGGCTGCTGCCTTATTCCTTTTACACTCAGCATTTATCTTCTCACCCCTTGAATTCCCTATGCTAATGCCTTTTTTATTATTTTGTACTTTTGTGCTCTTATATTATATTAAGATTTTCCTTGACACCTGGGGCTTATTCTCAAGGTTTTTGGTTGAATATAAAAGACAACGTGTAAAATGACTTATAGTGGGTGTTAAAAATTATTTTTTCTTCATTGTATTTCTTTTCCAATACACAAGTATTTATTGGTTATCTTCTGGATCTATAGGATGCATTTTTTTTTTTTTTTTGCATCTGTAAAAGCAGAGATTCTAAGTACTCAGCAATTACTGACATGAATAAACACTGGCAAATCTCCCTGGGGCAGACAGGAAGCATTCACATGATAACATAGGTTGGTGCTGCCTGTCTAAGAATAAAACAAAAAGGTAAGACAATTCGGAAATTCTTGTGTCAACGCAGGATTTAACATGAAACTTCATGATCTGTTTATTTCTAATATTTTGTTCCTAGAATTATTCCTGTGACTCATCAGGTCAGAAGGGATACTATTCAAAATCAGCATAATTATATCCCAACATTTTATGTGTAAAGCGTTGATCAAATGTGTATCTGGACACATTTTTCTCCAGTAACCTTGTTCTCCAAAAGATGTTGTCCCTTGATTTTCCAATTATAGACACATGATTATCCATGTCTCAGATGCCCTATTGCATCATAGGAAGCCTTATAGGATGGTGGCTAGGAGTAGATAATCCCAAGTTGCATTGTCTGGATTTGAATCCCAATGCTAATATTTACTAGGTTATGCCTCAGATATTAATAGCCTTATTGATTTAAGATCCTTATCTTTATCTATAAATCAATAGTAATGGATATAATATTAAGTGATAGGAATATTATGGAAATTAAGTAAAATAATTACTGCATGTATTTTGTTTAGAAAGCTGCTTGACATGTATTAAGCCCTAGAAAGGTATTTTTTAGGTATGCTTCCAAACATTGTGTAGGACTTCATGGTTTTATAGGTCTCTTTCTGATCTGGGACTGGATACTGATTTTTTTTTTCATTCTTATGCATTAAATACACCATCCTGTTCTCTGTTAGGTAAAAATTGTTAGATTGCTCCTAACTTATATCTCCACACATACACATGCCGGTAAACATACACATGTATTTAAAAAAGGATTTTGTAAGTAGATCTATTGATGAGAATTCTCACAACATAACAAGTCAATTTTAGATTGACTTTAAGTTACACGGGCATTCTGATAACACTAACACTCACTGTGTGTTTCTGTTAGTAATGCTCAGGGAAGACCATGAACAAAGTATTTGGATATAAACTCTTCACCAAGTTTTAAATTCCAGTGGCCTTTAAATGATCCAGTTGGATTCAGTTAATGATTCAAAAATCATAAAATTAAATGAAAATGTGAATGTGTATCAGGAATTTGAAAACTAAAATATTTATGTGCTCCACTACAAAAAATTCCCATCGAAGGAATACTTGATGGCCATCCCTGCTTCTGAACCACTGCCTTTCAGCTAAATAAGGAAGAGAAAAAGAAAGCGAGGGCAAGGAGCTCTGTCAGTAAGATGACGACGAGTCAGACACAACATTACCAGCTACATCTACTGAAGCCAACTGAGTCACGAAATTGCCGTTTGTTGCTGTGCAGTCTGGGATGTGTATTTGCCAGCTGCATGCGTGTCTCTTCACCTTAAACTGAGGTGAGGTGGTGATGAGTGGAAGCTATTATTTAAAGGAAGGAAGGAAGGGTGGGGGTGAAGGAAGGAAGGAAAAAAGAAAAGAATAAGATGATAGGCACATGAAGATAACGTTCTCCATCACAAATACTAAGGTTACTTGTTATGGAGTTAAACCTTGTATTTACTGTTGTTTGTTACTCAAAGCATTATATCCTGTTCTCAGTGATACACACATGACGACTCTGTTTTCCAGTGAGGTTTACGTGGTTAGAGAAAAGCAACTAGTGCTACCCCTTGACTTATCAGCCAGATGAGTGGGGTTATGAGCCCATTTTGTTGTCTGTGAAACCATAGGTGTGCCATCTAATCTCACGGCACTTAAGCTTTCACCTCCGTAAAATGAAGGCTGGATTCGATTATTGCCCTAGCATGTTTTAAGTTTAAGGTTACATGACTCTAAACATCATCTCTTTGTAAAAATACAGTTGAAGATAGTATGACACTAATTAAAATTCCGTTAAAGTTTTGGATATTTCAAGATATGCAGTTACTTATTGTCGTGTATTGCAGTTAACCATAACTATTTTATTTTTCTGTGCTATCTGGTGAAAACAAATGTCAAAGTAAACTGTGACGGTCTGCATTCCTATCAACTCTATTTGGAAACTTTTCTGTGGGTTGTTTCATTACAAATGGAGATAACTGGGGCACCTGAGTGACTCAGTTGGTTAAGTGAATGACTCTTCATTTCAGCTCAGGTCATGATCTCAGGGTGCTGGGATCAAGCCCCGAGTTGGCTCCCCCCTCAGCACAGAATAAAATAAAAACTGAATAATCAAAAATTAAGAAAAACCCTGAATCCATCCACTTTGATGACCTCAAGTGATATTTGTCATTTTAACAGAAACACAGCTCTTATTCTGGGTTGCTCTTTAGTATTTTCGTGAAATGGGTCAGGTTCTTTGAAAATATATAGTGTTTGAAATATTAATAAAATGTGTTTCATTTTTCAAAAGCACCTTGAGTGCGTGTTGTCATTTTTTTTTCTATGTGAGGCATCAAATCATCAAGTGGGATTTTATTTATCATCTAATCATAATATTCATCTTAGTGAAAATGGATAGTCAATGCTCAATTTAACATGGCTTTGCAGCTGATCTCTCATAAGAGTATTATGATATACTTATAATTCTTTCTAAACCTAATATTTATTTTTAGAAATTATTCATTAATAACTCTAGCGAATATAGCCTTCCTTTGGCAAAGTGTCATAACTGAAAGAATACCGCAAATGAGAAGTCTATTGAATGTGTATTGTTTTCCCTTTCTGCCATCTACCCCATTCTTCAGCACATGAAATCATTAAAACATCATTTACTTTTCCCAATTCAAATGCAAATTGTATGTTGGACATATGGTATGATAGCAAATTTGGCCGTTAGCACAGAGATGGAGTGCTACGGATTTCAGCTTAAGTGCCCTGAAATTTGCATGGAAGGTCAAATGGTATTATATTAGGTTTTCTCAAAATAAGTGGATAGCACTGATTAGCAAAATCTAACCAGGGATGCTTCTAGAAAAGAAAAACAAATAAAGGTTATAAAAATGTTTTCTTCCCTCTTCATAAAGCTGGAAAATGTTTCTTCATATATAAAATGTGAATAGTTTTACTTTTTTAACTGCTATTTTGGGTTATAAAACTGCTTTTAGAAAGCTAAATTTTTTTGTTAGAAAAATATTTCCTGTATTAACAAATTGTTGGTGGGTAGATATTTAAAGTAATTCTGAATGAATTAGCTTTAAAATAAATAATGACCTAAATAATCTTCATTATATACTGAGTAATGTTAACTTTTTTTTAATACAGAAAGTAAGTCAGAGTTGAACTATTTTGCAAATAACAACTTAGTATAATCTTTCCCATTTCATATAATATAATAAGGGATAGCCACTTAAATTATTTTAAAACTCTCTAGAAGTCTAATATAATCACCATGAAATGTAATTTAAAAATTTAAAAGCTAAATGAATATTTTAATGGCTTCAAAATTTATTAATTTAAAATAGCACCTATAGTAATAAGAGCAAGACAGTTATATAGGCATACTTTCTCATGATCTAGAATAAGAATTCCCCGAGCGCCTGGGTGGCTCAGTGGGTTAAAGCCTCTGCCTTAGGCTCAGGTCTTATCCCAGGGTCCTGGGATCGAGTCCCACATCAGGTGCTCTGCTCCGCAGGGAGCCTACTTCCCCCTCTCTCTCTCTGTATGCCTCTCTGCCTACTTATGATTTCTGTCAAATAAATAAATAAAATCTTAAAAAAAATAAAAGAATTCCCTACGGCTCATATGGTGCATGGTCTGGTATGACATACAGATTTCATACAAACAGGTTTGTATTTGGAAAAACCTCTACTTATACTTGTTTTCAGTTCCATTAAATTTGCTAGCTAAATAATGCTTCATAAACTTACAACTTAAGTTCAAGATAGTTAAAAAATAAGTGCATAGGTATTCATATCTTTATCTGACAAAGGAGTTTTGTTGTAATTCAGCTCCCAAACTATCTTTTTCTTGGTATATCACTACCTCACTTTTTCCTCACAGGTCACATATTGAATTGCTACTTGTTAGGGGTAGAATTTTATGCCCCCCAAATTCATATGTTTAAGTTCTAATCCCGGTACCTCAAAATATAAACTTACTTGGAAATAGGGTCATTGCAGATGCAGTTAGTTAAGATGAGGTCACTAGGATGGACCCTAATTTAATATAACTAATGTCCTTTAATTGTGAGTTGGTAAGTTTCTATCTTTTTAAGGCCCCTGTCTATGGTACTTTGTTATGGAAGCCCTAGTGGATGAATGCGCCATGTTTTTGTAACTTTCAAACCATCCAGTCTCAATGAGCTATTTAAGTTGTCTCAACCATTGAATATATTCATTTTCTTCAGTGGAATAGAATCAGATCAGCTTTTATTCCACCACCCCCCCCCCCAACCTCTACTCACCATGCTTGGTTTTCTCTATTTTTTCTAAGGCATAATTTCTTGATGTTTGAACATTCTAAGTAACTCAGGGTTTGATGTCAGTTACTTTGTGATTATTTCATTGTGCACTTAGCCTCATCTCAGTGCCAGGATTTAAAAGCCAAATAAGATGTATTCATTGTTATTCGCCAAATATTGACTTCCTAGAAGGTGACCGAAACTGTTGAATTTCCCAGGATGTGAGATTTTGCAGTGCTAATCCCAGAGAAGTCTACAGTGAACCAGGGTGAGTTGGCACCCTGCATTTGGCAAGATAAAAAAGGTGGAGTAGGGTGTTGAAAAAGTGTTCCTGAGATTATGGTGGTCTCATGAAAATGGCAAAACAAAATCAGACCTCGAAGGGCAAATGTAACTGAGAGAATCCCGTGCGGGATGTATGTGAGAACTGAGCTTTATGGAAGGCTAATCTTCCTCTCAAAGCAGTTACTGGATTGAAAAGTTGTATAGAGTAGGAAAAAAACCCGAAAAATTAGTGAAGAGTAGAATGGGAACTTTGCCAGTGTCATGATGAGGAGACAACAATTAGAATTCAGGTTCTTTTGGGGGGATAGAGCCAAGAAAATACAATAGTTCATCAGTTCAAAAACCTAGATTACTGCATCTTGTGGGTAGAATGAAGTAAACATGGCCTTACCCAAACTTCCGATGATCATACCTTTAGCTCAACCCCCTACTGGAATATGGTAATCAGACCCCACTCTTTATATGGCAAAAAGTTGATAGCTCTCAGGAAAATGTGACATTGAGTACAAATGTTTTGAACACAATATATGGCATTTGACTTAGAGTCAGTAGCATACCAAGAGATAGAAGTCAAAATAAATAACTTGATTAATCTTCAAGAAGACAAAATAGATAGGACACCTGGGTGGCTCAGTGGATTAAAGCCTCCGCCTTCAACTCAGGTCACGATCCCAGGACCCTGGGATCCAGCCCCGCATCGGGCTCTCTGCTCAGCAGGGAGCCTGCTTCCTCCTCTCTCTCTGCCTGCCTCTCTGCCTACTTGTGATCTCTGTCTGTCAAATAAATAAATAAATAAATACAATCTTAAAAAAAAAAAAGAAGACAAAATAGAGAAAAGGTAGAAGAAAGGAAACATAATACAGATAGAGATAATAGAAAACGTATAGTTAAGATGGAGGATTAAGTTTTAATATAGTTAATACAAATTGACTAATTGCTTAAATTAAAAGACAATTTTCATATTGCACACACACAAATCATGCTTATGCTGTTTAGGAGAAACAGTTTAGAAATAAGGACAAAGAAATGGTGAAAGTAGTGGGTAGAAATAGTTTTAACATGAAAGGAAATTCAAAGAAAATTGATGCAGTTAGATGTCTGCTAAGCGTAACTTAAGGCAAAGAGAATTGGTAAATATGGAAACAAAATAAAAATTTAATAATGAGTTTATTTTGAATTAATGAGTGTTTTCTCTCTGGGCGTGGGATTTACTCACTTTCATCATTTCTATGGAACATGGTACTGGAAGTCCTGACCAATAAAGTAAGTCAAAAAAATTAAAATATATAGGGGTGCCTGGGTGGCTCAGTTGGTTGAGCATCCAACTTTTGATTTCGGCTCAGGTCATGATCTCAGGGTCGTGAGATCAAGCCCTGACTGGGGCTCCATGCTGAATGTAAACCTGCTTAAGATGCTCTCTCTCCATCTCCCTCTACCCTTCCCCACTCTCTCCCCCTCTCAAAAAAAAAAAAAAATCCATATATGTATATGGATTGGAAAAGAAGGAATATAATTGTCATAATTAGAAGCCCATTTTTAAGTCACTCTTATTAGAAGGAGGCTGAAGATTGTCTTTTCTTTTCTTTTCTTGGTTGTAGAGTCACACGATCTTAATTTCTTTCTTCTTCAGCTTTATTGAGATATAACTGAGAAATAAGGTTGTAGGATGTTTTAAAGTCTACAGCATGATGATTTCATATACATACACCTTGTGAAAGGATTGTCCCATCAGGTTAATTTACATCCATTACCTCACAATTTTTTTTTCTTTTTGATGAGAACATCTAAGTTCTACTCTCTTAGCAAATTTCAGTTATACAAGATAGTGTTAGCAACTATAGTTCCCATGTTTTACATTAGATCCTCAAACCTTATTCATCTTACAACGGAAAGTTTATAGTCTTTATCACCCTCGCCCTTACTCCCATCCTCCACTTAGTTCCTGGCAATTGCTTTTGTGTTATCTGCTTCTGTGACTTTGGCTTTATTTTGTTTGTTCATTTGCTTGTTTCTCTTTTGTTTTGTTTTTAGATTCCACATATAAATGATACTGTGCAGTAATTTGTCTTTCTATCTTCATTCACTTAGTATAATTCCTTCTAGGTTCATCCGTATTGTCGCAAATGACAGGATATCCTACTTTTTTTTAGCTGAATATTACTCCATTGTGTGTCGGTATGTGTATCACATTTTCTTGAGTCATTTATCAGTTGACAGACACTTAGGTTGTTTCTGGACCCTGGCTATTGTGAATAACCTACAAAGATTCTGTGTCAAGTAAATTCCCATTAAATTACTTTGGTTAAGTATCAGAAGAAAGCTTGCGAGCATATAGGTAACACATCAGAAATGTCTAATCAAGACCAGTGTAATTTGAGTATTTATATCCATAATCCATCAGGCCTTTAGAAAAGGCTGCCCTGATAGATGTAATTTATACACTTGTGCACTTTACACACTTAAAGTGTATAATTTACACACTTTACCTTTAGCTTGAGGGTAATCCTCTGACAAAGAGTTTCAGAAAGTGTCTTTATATTGGGAGTTTGTGTGCATTAAGAAATAAAGAGAATCAATTTTATGTAAAGGGAAGATATGACTTTTTTCAATTTAATTAGATATTACCAAATAACTTTCAATAATTTTTTTTTCTATATAGGGTTTATACACTTTTTTGGTTTTGGGAAGTTAGATTTATTCTTTGTGTTTGACATTTTCTGGTATACTAAAAATAATTAACTATTTAAAATTGTATTGTCTATTTATTGATAGACAATATAGCCATATTTACTTTCCCTCTATCAAATTTGGTAAATTTAATTATTAAGCCACACAGATCATTTATGTGTTATTTTAGAATCTTAAGATAATGAATGTCCCAGAATGAAGTTACAATAGGGAAAAAAAGCAAAACAAAATACTAGGCAGCTGTGATAGCAAAAATCCTATGCTAAGTTGCTATGATTTTAGAAATAAGTCCCCATCTTTCTCCCTCATTCTATTATTCTATACTACCTCTTAGGTAATGTATACATAGTCTTGCCTGCTCTTCCCACTTAACATCTAACGTTTGTTTCATGTCTCTAATTTGCTGTCCCCAACCTCATAGCATTAAAATGTATCTATCTAAGTATATATTATCTGAGATAATAGCCCATGAAGATTCATGGATTATTCTTTCAGTAATTTCCTGTGAAGTTACTATCTTAATCCTAGTAAATGATTCAAATAGTAGGAACGGATTTTTCTGGGTAGGATGGTAGGAGAAATTTGGTTGAGAGGACTTGAGTTTTCTCGATTGTACCTCTTTAACCACAAGTTGTTAATATTTTGCTTCCAACTAGGTATTTTAAAAACCTTATCTTTTAATTTGTATGCTATACCAAAGAGAACATCTCCTGAAATTTGGCATGGAAGTTCCTGTCAGTCAGTTGTATCAGGGAGTTTTGAACATCTTCTACTGAAGATGTAGTATTTTAGAACAATATAGAAATATAAAACCACTAGAGCTTATGTGTACAGAATTTGAAAAATAGCTCTTTCCAGTTAGTGTAAATGAGTGAGCATTATGCAGTACATAACTATAAAGGCCTTCACTCAAATCCTCAGAATGGAGACAAAAGGCAAAATAGTGAACACTCATAAGGCCTGTCTGCTGTTGTTAACAATTACCTGGTCTTCTCATGAATCTTTATACTTTCTCACTCCATCTTCAGTGTCTTAACTGTGGCTTGACATTTCCTGATAAGAAAATGTATAGGATACAAACAGTTTACTAAATTTCATTGGTCCTTAGCTGAGCTTTTACAATAAAATGAAAGAATGACTTTTTCATAAATTATTTTAATCATTGTCACTTATGGGTTATGTCCTACTATAGTATTATAAGCCTAATTTTAAGAAGTCAAGAACAAAAATTTAAAATAAATATTACATGTACTAAGCAATTATGTTTTTCATTGACATTCAAAAGAAAAGAATGAATCAAGTATTTTAAAGGAGTGTGCTATTTCATTGTGTGCAGTTAGGGCTGCAGATTAGTTTTTATAACTGTTCTTAAAGGTAAAATATAAATTAGTTTCTTTTGGAACATCTAAGGAAAAAATACTGTCTTGTTTAGGAAGATAATGTGATATTCCATGAATGTATAAAAAAACCAGAGTCTGGAAAAAGAGGGTACAAAAGAAAAAAGTCTAAATTTCTTTGGAATCAAAAGGAGGAGAAAGAAAAAAGAGACTCAAAAAGATGAGGAGAATATGAGGTTATCTTTGGTGTGATAAAAACAGGGAAGTAAAAAATACATAGTGGTAGGATAATAGAATTAACTTCAATAGATGGGGAGGCTTGTAATTACACTGCTCTATTTTCTGTGCTATAATTATCTTGCTCAATCTTCAGTGAAGTCTGATAAACATAGAGACTTTATGTGAGAATGTATAAATGAATGTTGGTATGTGTGAGCTCATGTATGCATATGGGACTGTCTGTGCATGTATTAAATAAATAGGTTAGGTGACTCCTTTGCTTATATTCCTCTGGGGGAGGGGGGGACTAGAAAAAGATGACTAGCACCTTCAAGTAAATTAACAGAAATATGAACTTTAAGGTTGTCAGTGAGCTTGGAGGTCACCAAGTGGCATAAGACCCTGAGATTTTGCAGAAATCTTAGGATGCTATATGACTATTTACAAGCAAGAAAATGGAAACCTCAGACAATTCTATCAATGGACTTAGTGACTTCAGTTGACATACAAGTGTTTGATTAACCACCTCAACAATTTACTTGTTTTGTTTTTCTGTTCATAGTTTATTGATGTTGAATCTTTTAAAACTATTAAAGGAAATTTGACATGCATATAAATGAGAAAACCTTTCATATATGAAAACAAATTTGTCTGTTAAAAGCAATATTTTCGAATATCCTTGAGGTGGTAGACCCCTGTAGGTGCAGGATATCTCTAGATGCTATAACAAATAAGCCTTAAGACCTGTTATTAATGCAATAGAAGTTTGTTTCTTCCTTACATAAGGTCCAAACACTGCGTGCGGTGAGTATGGCAGTGATGATCATGGTGGTATATTGTTTTGCACAGTTGTTCCGAACCCCAGGCTATGAGGCTTTGCTGTCTTCAGTGTTTGACTCCAGAGTTAACCAATGTCCATCTAGCAGAGGGAATCATTAGTGAAAGTTTCTTATAGGAAGGGTCTTACCCTATGTCAACTCATCTTTTATTGGTTAGAACTCAGTCATGGGCTGCATCTAACTTTGAAGAGGCTAACATGTTTAGTGTTCAGGAGAAGAGAAGACAGATATGGTGCAAAGATAGTGTTCCTCAGCAGCTGTAGTCAACTCTGTGGTCTCCAAATAACTGCTTCACTTCTTTCAAACTTAAGAATACAGCTCCTCCCTAAAAGCAATGGTCTGGCATTCCATAAGATCATTCTTATTTGTGGAGGGATAAGCAAGGATAATTTTCATATACTATTTACATTATTGAGCTTTTAAAAAAATGTACACAATCAAGACAGCTCACCACAGAAGATACGCAAATGGCAAATAAACATTGCAAAAGTGTTTAACATCATAGTTTTAGGGAACTACAGATTAAAACAACAATGAAGTACAATTATACGCATTCAAATGGCTAAAATGGCTAGACAATGACATACCATATGCTGAGGAGGATATGCAGGAACAAAACTCTTATTCATTGCTGGTGAGAATACAAAATGCTAGTTGCTTTGGAAGGCAGTTGAGCAGTTCCTTACAAAGTAAACATAGACATACCCTAAGATCCAGTGATGGTACTCCTATTTACCCACATGTGTTGAAGGCTTATGTTTAAATGAAAGCCTGCTTGCTGTTTATGACAGCTTTAAAAAAGTTTTGCTGAAGATTGGAAGCAAAAATGTTCTTCTTCAGCAGGTGAAAACTGTGGTGCATCCATGCCATCAATGGAATGTTCTTCAGGAAAAAAAAAAAAAAAAGGCTATAAAACCACGAAATGATCTGAAGGAATCTTAAATGCATGTTGATAAGTTAAAGAAGTCAATCTGAAAAGATGATAAACTATGTTTCTAAATATATGACACTCTGGAAAAGCAAAAATATAGCGATAGTAGAAAGAGGAGCAGGGAGAGATGGGTAGGTGGAGCCTATTCAAGATCTATATGAATGAAAACAGATGACTTGTTAGAATTTTGGCTAGTTAACATGTGGTATGAAGAGGCAGGGCATGTAAGGTTTGCTAAGAATGAATGGGGATAGTTGGACCATTTTACCATTACGCCTTTCTTATATTCTATCATATGAATATTACATTGGTTTGAAGATGACTATAAAAGATCTCGGAAATTTTTTAGTGAATCCCTGCTCTTAGAAGGGAACTTTGGCCATCTTGGGGAGCTGTATCTAAGGCAAACACCCCCAGGAAACTACAGATGAGAACCTGACTAGTGTTCAAATCTTATTGTCTCAGATTGTGTTTACAATGCTGATGAAGGTGACCCATTGAAAAATTAAAAAAAAAATCAACATGTAGAAATCTAAATAAATTACAACTGGCAGCCTCACTGCCCTGGAAAACTTATCTAGCCCTTATACTTTAGCTAATTGAGAAATTAGAGATGTTCTAGAAATAGGGCATCTATTGTCCCAAATTAAGGACTCAAAGAATAGAATTGCTTTATGAGTCAAGTCTGAGTTAGGCAAAGAGTATAAATCACATTGCCATAAGTGGAAATCGGTGTTTCTGTGGCTGTTGAATCAAGGGCTACCCAAAGGTAAACATTGTCGGCCATGAGAGTCTTACAGTCCAATTACTAGCTTTTGGTAGACTATAAACTTTACAATTTAGGTTACTGAGCAACCACTGAGCCACTTGTAACTGAAAATAAGTGTTCTTTGATGTTAGTGAAGTGCCATTTTCTCCTTTTGTACCTTCTGATCCTTTACTTACTTTCTACTGTGATACCAGTTGTTTAATTGGAAAGATGATTAGGAATGTGGCTAATGACTCTGTCACCAGAGGAGTCCAGGCATATATACATAAATATGAGTATGCTGGGAAACTTTAGGGAGAAGAGGAACTCTAAGTTTTCATGGATAAATTGGATATACTCTCTAAGTCACATTGTCAACTCCACCTCATTTGATGGGATGTGAACTCCACCTCAATTGATGGGGCTTGGCTGACACTTGCAGAAGAGAGGGAAGTTAATGGGACCTATGGGATAGGGGCACTGTAGTCCACATCAATGTATTGTTACTTCCTCTCTGAATTTATAGCAGAAGTAGATGTGTTACATGCTTGTATTTCTCCATTTCTTAAGTTTTGAGTGGGTTATCATGATTGGGAAGAGCTGCCTATAAAACATGCTGGTTCCTTTGGAGTCCCATTACTTCAAAGCCTCCTCTGACTTACAGATCTCTGTACTGAGATGCCATGGGTGCTCAATATTGGTGTCAGCTACGAGAGGGCAAAAGTGGACGTTACTGCTCCATTCACTTGATTCAAGCCTTTTATCATAGCTCAGCCTATGATATCCCTCGATGAACGTTAGTATGTTTTTACTGATTCTTGGGCTTTTGCCAGTGGCTAGCTGATTGCTTTGCTGCTTGGAAAACTATAGACTGGCAGATTAAATATGTTTCTTTTTGGGATAGTAAATTCTGAGAAACAAATTGAGTAAGTTTAGTCTCTTCTTATGTTGGTCTAGTTTGTCAAAGTGGCCTAGAAAGTGGCATACTATTGAGGGAATATGCTATAAGCCAGAATGTGTGGCTGGCTTAGAATTGTGTGATGAATATTCAGAACCACTCTGAAGTTACTGTTTGTTCCCCCCACAAATTAATACTTTTGAAAAAGACAAAATAGTCTGTATTATATTCCTCATAAACTAGTTTCAGATATCAAGGTTTCTAGAAGATCCCATCACTTGCTTATCTCAACAAGACAATGCCAAATACTCCTCAGGTAGCAAGTTTAGTTATTCTGGCAATGAGAGCAAGAAGCTGGGTTTCAGTGTCATAACATTAATGAATTTAGACAACACCTTACTGATTGCGGCTCCTTTTTAAATGCTTATGAATGATACCATTAAAATCTTTTATACAATCTCTGCTCTAGTGAAAATGTCATAAGTGGACTTGGACCTAAATCTCCCACTGAGTACATTAAAAATCTTCAGACTGAATGCTTGGAGCAGCTACCTGAGACTCTGAAAAATAAATGGTGGCAAATAGATTGTGAAAGGAAAGCATCAACCCCACATACCACAGAATTAGTGGTAAATTTCCTTCAATAGCTCCTATCATGGATTACAAAAGAACTTAAAATCTGGAGCTTCACACTGAATGCATGCAGGAAGTACTCCTCGAGAACTCTATTCTTCAAGCAAGTGGGAACAGTGGCCCTAAAATGAGGGAGAAATCCGAAATCCTTGGTTTTCTGTTCTCTCTTCTCCAGCTGCTAGAGAATCCCATGGCTGTGGTGGTAAAGAGAACACTGCTGTCTGAGTGGAGGGAGTCTCTCTGGCCGGAAGGAAGAGCATAGGGAAAGTTGTAGTTTTTTGGTTTGTTTTTGTTTTTCTCTTCCCATCTTCTTTTGGTTACAGAACAGAAAAGTCATGGGAGGGGGCAAAGTGGGGAAGCCAAAGCCTTAAATTTCTGTCCAACATACTAGGAGGGATGGCATCTGGGAAAGTGTTGGGAAGGTCGCGGAGAAAAGGAAACTGAAAAAAAAAAAAATAAAGTAACTTCCTAAAAGTTATGTATGAACTCCTGGACTCACACCTGAGTTTCATTTACATGCATCTGAGCAAAGGATTTGAAAACACAGTTAATGATGCAGATCACCTTCAAAGCCACAGACTAACCATTGTGTGGTATACACACTAGACAGATAATAAGTAGCTTTGAAAGAATTTGAAAACTGAACTGACTTTGGATCGATAGCCCACAGAGGGTGGTAGAAGCCATGCCTGAACCTAACTGGGTCAATTGCATGCTAAAACAAAACAAACAAAGACTCCTCATACAATTCATACAAGACTCAGAGACATAAAACAATATTTAAAATGTCAAGATGTAATCCAATAATAGTCAAAATATGAAAAATATAAAACAATCGCAATTTCCGAGGGAAAAATAATCAAGTACTCTCACCCAGGTGACACAGATTTTGGAATCATCAGACAAAGACTTTAAAGTAGTCATTATGGGGCACCTGGGTGGCTCAGTGGGTTAAAGCCTCTGCTTTCGGCTCAGGTCATGATCCCAGGGACCTGGGATCGAGCCCCGCATCGGGCTCTCTCTCAGCAGGGAGCCTGCTTCCTCCTCTCTCTCTGCCTGCCTCTCTGCATACTTGTGATCTCTGTCTGTCAAATGAGTAAATAAAATCTTTAAAAAAAAAAAAAAAGTAGTCATTATGACTATGTGCCAAGAAATGAGTGAATATACTTGAAACCAATAAAGATAGAACTTCTCACAGATAAATGCGATGTATAAAAGAGAATCAAATGTAAACTTCAGAACCAAAATGATATAAAATAATTTTAAAAATCCATGAGAAGAGCTCAAGAACATAATGGATAGAACAGAAGAAAACCAAGGTATTTGAAGATAGATCAATACAGATTATCAAATATGAGCAAGAAAAAAAAAAACAGTAGCAGATCATCAGGAAGCTGTGGAAAAACAGCAGTGAGTCTAACCTCAGTGTCACTGGAGTCCCAGAGGAGAGAAAAAAAAATGTAAAGAATAAATATTTGATGAAACAGGCTGAAAACATCTCAAATTTGGCTTGGGACATAAGTTTAAATGCTAAAGGAGATCAGCAACTTCAAAACAGGATGTAGTAGAAGAAATCCATATGCAAACATTTCATATTCAAACTTCTAAAAACTAAATGTGTGCCACAGATTTCTTTTAATGCCCACTTTTTCCTTAACAGAGTCGTAAGAAATGTGCCTATTATTTCCTGGATTTATTATATTGAAGTACATCGGCAGTAATAATAAATTAAAATTAATATTCAAAGAATACACATAATCTTTCATAACAGAACAGTTGTATCTAACAGAATAATAGTCAACTAGGAAATTTTTATGATACTACACTGGGTTTAACATGTAAACCCAATAAAGTGAAGATAAAGAGATGTGAATTAATAAAATAATGTTTTTATTCTTATTTATTTATTTATTTATTTATTTATCTATTTATTTATTTTTAAAGACTTTATTTATTTATTTGATAGAGATCACAAGTAGGCAGAGGCAAGCAGAGGGAGAAGGGGGGAAGCAGGCTCTCCGCTGAGCAGAGAGCACATTGTGGGACTCAATCCCAGGACCCTGAGATCATGACCTGAGGTGAAGACAGAGGCTTAACCCACTGAGCCACCCAGGTGCCCCAAGAATCTATTTTTAGAAAGGTGGGGAGGGATAGGGATTTTTAGTAGACAGGAAAATCAATAGTTTTTAAAAAATGATGATTCATTTATTTTGTTTTATTGCTTCAGATAAGAAATGGTAGAACCTCAGAAGAGTTACCTGTGAGGGAAGGAAGAAAGATCAGGTATAACAGATTTGGATGAGTGTGATTCACCCACAGGATGATTTGCAAAGAAAAACTCCTGACTAAAAAGTTATTCAGTTGATGTAACAGCCAATGGCATAGCAAAATTGGTGTGATCGGGTATTCCTCACAGTTTGGGAGGTGCCATCAGGAATGATAGGACAGTTGCAGTCATGGCAGACTCAGGGTGAGTAGATAGGCAAATCATAAATTTAGTTTGAGATTAGATATTAAGGCACAAGCTAGAGTATAGAGATAAGATTATAAACTCTAAGGAAATTTGTTGATAAAAATAGGATATAAAGTATGATACTGGTACTGTGGCCAAGTCTGGACCAGAAATCTACATCTAGTGGGACACTGTGGTAACAGGCAAGGTAATTAGTCAAAAACATGATGGTAGAAAATAATGCAGAATTCCACTTCTGTGGTTTTGACCAAAGTAGAGAATATTGATATTTACTAATAAGGTTCTGAAGTGTCATTTTTCCCTTTAATGCCATTAATTCAAAACTTCTTTCACACAGTAAAAGACACCATTTTTATTAACATAGTTTTGTATTTGTTTCCTCAACTGTTTTGATGCCTCCTTAATAATTAAGAAACAAAGAAGATACAGAGAAAGAGAGACAGAGAGAGAAAAAAAAGTTAAATTATTAATGTCAGTTGTTTAATACCACTTCCTGGCACACACCCTTTGATATTATCCTCTCATCAAATATGGGCTGGACCGAGTGATTAGCTTCTAACAAACAGATTATAGCATAAGTGATGGGATATCTCTTCTGAGATTAGGTTAAAAGAGGACTAGCTCTCATCTTCATCACCCTATTGCTCTCTGGCTGCTTCATTTGCTCAAAAGGAAGGGAGTGTCTATGTTGTTAAGTGCCTAGTTAGTGAACGGTGGAAGTCTTTAGTCAACATTTAGGGAAAAGCAGAGAAGGTCCTTAGTCCAACATCTCATGAGGAACTGAATGCTGCCCCATGAATAAGCTGGGAAGTGAATCCCTCCCCAGAGGAGCCTTTGGGTGAAACTACAACCCTGGGGCTTCTTCATTGTAGCCCTTTCAAAGAACTTGATAAAGCGGCACCCAACTAAGCTATACCTAAGTTCCTGACCCATGAAAATGTCAGATAATAAATGTTTATTGTTTTAAACTTCTATGTTTTGGGGGAAACTTGTATAATGCAATAAATAACTATATGTCAAAGATATGGTACATAAAAGGAATTATGTGCTCATGAAGTCAATACATAATCAGTTGTTTATAGTTACACAAATAGTTGTTTAAGCAAGACATTAGAGTGTACTTTTGTTCAACACAGATAACTGTAATTCATCTGAAAGCCAGCACTGTTGAATTTATCCTGTCACATCTATTCTGTTACTTTCTTCTATGACTTAGAATGTGTATGTTAAGGAAGCTCAAAGCCTAATAAAACATAAGAATTGTGACATCAACAATGTAAAATGTTCATCCATTCACATTTTCCACCTAAACTTTATTTTTCTCAAGAAATCTGGTTGATTTCCCTTTCAGATAGATAAGCACTAAGGAAATTTATACATACATTCATATATGAATAAATCCTAAAAATACAGCCTTAAGAAAAAAAAGAATAAGAAAATGTGGATTTATATATTTTGTCATGTTTATAAATGTAATCAGTATCCATATAAAGTGATATAATTGTCTTTAAAATATTGTTTCAATTGGAATGGGGGTACTTAATTGCTTCTCGGCCTTTTGGCTAAGATCAAGTGTGGAAATAAACATATTGTCTTATTTTATTTGTGATGAGTACTTCTAAGATTCGCTTTCTTAACTTTCAAATATACATTACAATATTATTAACTGTAGTCACCATATTATATCCCCAAGATTTATTTGTTTTATAAATGAAAGTTTATACTCTTTGACTGCCTTCTTCCATTTGCCCACCCCCCACCATCTGCCTCTGGCAACCACCCATCTCTTCTCCATGTCTATGAGTTCAGAGTTTTTTGTTTGGTTGGTTTTGTTTTTTAGATTTCGCATGCAATTGATATCATATGGTATTTGTCTTTATCTTATTTGAGCATAATGCCCTCAAGTTTCATCCATGCTGTTGCAAATGGCCAGATTTCCTTTTCCCTTTTCTTAATGGCTGAATAATATTTGTGTGTGTGTGTGTGTGTGTGTGTGTGAGTGTGATGTGTATATTACATTTTCTTTAGGCATTCGTCCATTGATGGATACTTAGGTTGCTTCCATATTTTGGGTATTGCAACTAATGCTTCAATGAACATGGGAGTGCAGATATATTTTCAACTTAGTGTTTTAGCTTTCTTTGGTTAAATACCCAGAAGCACACTGAGGCTGCTTCCATAGTTTGGTTATTGTAAATAATGCAGCAGTAAACATGGGCGTGCAATATGCCTTTGAATTAATGTTTTCATGTTTGTGAAGACCCAATAGTGTGATTACTGAATCCTAGGGTAGTTCTATTCTTAATTTTTTGAGGAAACTTCGTGCTGCTTTTTATAATGGCTATACCGACTTATATTCCCACTAACTGTGCACTAGAATTCCGTTTTCTCACACTGTCATCAGCAGTTGTTATTTCTTTCTTTTTGATAATTGTCATTCTAACAGGTGTGAGTTTGATTTGCATTTTCCTGATGAGGAGTAATGTTGAGCACCTTTTCATGTGCATATTGGCCATCTGTATATCTTTTTTGGAAAAATGTTTATTTATATCCTCTGACAATTTTTCAGTTGGAATGTTTGGGTTTTGCTTTGTTTTGCTATTGAGATATGAGTTCAACCTCTGTATCAAATATATGATATGAAAGTATTTTCCTTTGTCAATTGATTGGCTTGTCATTTTGTGGATGGTTTTCTTTGTTGTGCTGTAGCTTTTTGATGTAATCCCACTTGTTTATTTTTGCCTTTGTTGCCTTTGTTTTTGATGCCAAATCATGCCTTATATTTAAGTGTTTAATCTATTTCGAGTTAATTTTTGTGTATTGTATAAGATAGTGGTGCAGTTTCATTCTTTTGCATTTGGCTGTCCATCTTCCCAGTGCCATTTAGTAAAGACTCTTCTTTCCCTCTTTGTATATTTTTGGCTTCTTTGTCATAAATTAACTGGCCACATATGTATGGGTTTACTTCTGGGCTCTCTATGCTGTTTCCTTGATCTGTGTGTCTCTTTTTATGCCAATACTATGCTTTTTTGATTATCATAGCTTTATAATATAGTTTGAAATCAGGAAGTGTGATGCCTCCAGATTTTTCTTTTTCAAGATTACTTTAGTTATTTGGTTCCTTTTTAATTTTAGAGTTGTTTGCTCTTATTCTGTGAAGAATGCCATCAAGTCAGCATCCTCACAAAATAAGTATCTTAAAATTATTTTTTAACTGGGATGGACATATTTATCTTAATAACATGAATTTAATTAAAATGGGAGATAAATTAGGAAAGTATTAATAAGATAATGGTATATGGAAATGAGGTGTGATCAACACACTAGTATTTTATTATGTCCTTACATTTTTTAACTAAATTAAATATATTTAACCTTAACCACATAATGGAAGTAGATGATAATCTCTAGGAGGTGAGGCAAGTACAAATAATTTGGAAAAATTTGTTAGTATTATACTTGTTTTTATTCCATGTTTTACTATGAAATAAACAAAAAAGGTGAGCATGAGCTTTTTATGTCCACCAAAAGATGGGTAACTGAAATGTATCTAAGAAATTGAGGCATGATTTAAGTGAAAATTATATTGATAATATATTCCCCACATGTTATTAAATTTTATTAAAATTTATTAAATTTTAATGCTTTCCAAATTAAGTTCTGATCTATTTGTGGGTCATATTTTGTCATAATATTTTGAAGTATATATTCTCAAAATATACATAATTAGTATATTTACAGTGGTCTTAAGATAAGGATTAATAAGATACATTGACCAAAGGGAGAGTATACACTTAAAAGAATTGTCAGGGTATTTAGGTTTGCAGAAAGCAGTATTTTCATAATGTTAGTAATGGAGAAAACTTAGGAAAAGAAGAAGGAGTGGATACACATTTAAAATTTGCATGTAAAAAGGAGAAATGAAAAAATCTTGTATTGTTATTGATGATAATGATACTATATGAGAATAACATTAAAGATTCTGTGTAATCTTCTCACTACTGTCTTATTCAACATTATATAAAAATTTAATTTAATTTACTTTAATTTTTTTTGTGTGTGTGTGTTCCAAAATTCATTGTTTATGCACCACACCCAGTGCTCCATGGAGTATGTGCCCTCCTTAATATCCACCATCAGGCTCACCCAACACCCCACACCCTTCCCCTCCAAAACCCTCAGTTTGTTTCTCAGAGTCCACAGTCTCTCATGGTTAGTCCCCTATGATTTCCCCCAAGTCACTTCTCTCCATGTCTCCATGTCTTCCATGTTATTCCTTATGCTCCACAAGTAAATGAAACCATATGATAATTGACTCTCTGGTTGACTTATTTCACTCAACATAATTTCTTCCAATCCTGTCCATATTGATACAAAAGTGGCTATTCATCCTTTCTGATGGAGGCATAGTACTCCATTGTATATATGCACCATATCTTCTTTATCCATTGGTCCATTGAAGGGCATCTTAGTTCTTTCCGTAGTTTGGTGACTGTGGCCATTGCTGCTATGAACATTGGGTACAGATGGCCCTTCTTTTTACTACATCTGTATCTTTGGGGTAAATACCCACTAGTGCAATTGCAGGGTCATAAGGAAGCTCTATTTTTAATTTCTTAAGGAATCTCCACACTGTTCTCCAGAGTGGCTGCACCAACTTGCATTCCCACCAACAGTGTAAGGGGGTTCCCCTTTCTCCACATGCTCTCCAACACTTGTTGTTTACTGTCTTGTTGATTTCGGCCATCCTGACTGGTGTAAGGTGGTGTCTCAATGTGGCTTTGATTTGAATCTCCTCGATGACTAGTGATGATGAACATTTTCTCATGTGTCTGTTAGCCATTTGTATGTCTTCTTTGGTGAAATGTCTGTTCATGTTTTCTGCCCATTTTTTGATGTGATTATCTGTTTTGTGTGTATTGAGCTTGAGGAGTTCTTTATAGATCTTGGATATCAGCCCTTTGTTTGTACTGTCATTTGAGAATATCTTCTCCCATTCCCTGGGTTGCCTCTTTGTTTTTTTGACTGTTTCCTTTGCTGTGCCGAAGCTTTTGATTTTGATGAAGTCCTGAAAGTTCATTTTCACTTTTGTTTCTTTTGCCTTTGGGGACATGTCTTGAAAGAAGTTGCTGTGGCCAATGTCAAAGGGGTTACTGCCAATGACTTCCTCTATGATTTTGATAGAGGTCTTTTATCCATTTCAAGTTCGTGTATGGTGTAAGAAAATGGTCAAGTTTCATTCTTTTATATATAGCTGTCCAATTTTCCCAACACCATTTATTGAAGAGACTGTCTTTTTTCCATTGGATATTTTTTCCTGCTTTGTCAGAGATTATTTGACCATAGAGTTGAGGGTCCATATCTGGGCTCTCTACTCTGTTCCACTGGTCTGTGTGTCTGTTTTTGTGCCAGTACCATGCTGTCTTGGTGATCAGAGCTTTGTAGTAAAGTTTGAAATCAGTCAACGTGATGCCTCCAGTTTTGTTTTCCTTTTTCAACATTTCCTTAGCAATTCAGGCTCTCTTCTGGTTCTGTACAAATTTAAGGATTGTTTGTTCAGCTCTTTGAAAAATGCCGGTGGAATTTTGATGAGGGTAGCATTGAAAGTATAGATTGCTCTAGGCAGTATAGCCATTTTAAACAATGTTTATTCTTCTGATCCATGAGCATGGAATGCTCTTCCATCTTTTTGTGTCTTCAATTTCTTTCATGAGTGTTCTATAGTTCCTCAAGTACAGATCCTTTACCTCTTTGGTTAGGTTTATTCCCAGGTGTCTTATGGTTCTTGGTACTATAGTAAATGCAAACAATTCTCTCATTTCCCTTTCTATATTTTCATTGTGAGTGTATAAGAAAGCAACTGATTTCTGTACATTAATTTTATATACTGCCACATTACTGAATTGCTGTATGTGTTTGGGGGTGGAGTCTTTTGGATTTTCCATTTAAAGTATCATGTCATCTTCACATGTCATATGAAGAAAGAGAGTTTGACTTCTTCTTTGCCAATTGAATACCTTTTATTTATTTTTATTGTCTGATTGCTGTTGCTAGGACTTCTGGTACTATGTTGAACAACAGTGGTGAGAGTGGACATCCTTGTCATGTTCCTGATCTCAAAGGGAAGGCTGTCAGCTTTTTTTCCATTGAGGATGATATTTACTGTGGGATTTTCATAGATAGATTTTATGAAGTTGAGGAATGTTCCCTGTATCCCTATACTTTGAATCGTTTTTTTTTTTTTTTTAAGATTTTATTTATTCATTTGACAGACAAAGACTACAAGTAGGCAGAGAGAGAGGCGGAAGCAGGCTCTCCAAGGAGCAGAAAGCCCGATACGGGGCTCGATCCCAGGACCCCGAGATCATGACCTGAGCCCAAGGCAGAGGCTTTAACCCACTGAGCCACCCAGGCGCCCCAACTTTGAATCGCTTTAATCAGGAACGGATGCTGTATCTTGTCAAATGCCTTTTCTGCATCAATTGAGAGGACCAGGTGGTTCATCTCTCTTCTCTTATTGATTTGTTCTATCACATTTGATTGATTTGTGAATGTTGAACCACCCTTGTGTCCCATGGATAAATCCTACCTCGTCATGGTGGATAATATTTTTAATGTACTGTTAGATCCTATTAGCTAGGATCTTGTTGAGAATCTTGGCATCCATATTCATCAGGGATATTGGTCCAAAATTCTCCTTTTTGGTGGGGTTTTGCCTGGTTTGGGGATCAGGGTAATGCTGGCTTCATAAAAAGAGTCTGGAAGTTTTCCTTCTGTTTCTATTTTTTGAAACAGCTTCAGGAGAATAAGTATTAATTCTTCTTTGAATGTTTGATAGAATTCTTAAGGGAATCCATCAGGACCTTGGCTCTTGTTTTTTGGGAGGTTTATCATCACTGCTTCAATCTCGTTACTAGATATTGGTGTATTCAGGTTGTCAATTTCTTCCTGATTCAGTTTTGGAAGTTTATACGTTTCCAGGAATGCATTCATTTCATCGTGGTTGCTTAACTTATTGGCATATAACTGTTGATAATAATTTCTGATGATTGTTTCTATTTCCTTGGTGTTAGTCGTGATCTCTCCTTTTTCATTCACAATTTTATTAATTGGGGTCCTCTATCTTCTCTTTTAGATTACTTTGGCTAATGGCTTATCAATCTTATTGATTCTTTCAAAATACCAACTTCTAGTTTTGTTGATGTGTTCTAATGTATCTCTAGTTTCTATCTCATTGATCTCTCTTGATTATTTCCTTTCTTGTGTGTGGAGTTTGCTTAACTTGTTGTTGATTCTCCAGTTCTTTAAGGTATAAAAAGAGCTGGTGTATTCTGGATTTTTTCAATATTTTTGAGTGAGACTTGGATGGCTATGTATTTCCCCCTTAGGGCCGCCTTTGCCATATCCCATAGGTTTTGTACTGATGTATCTTCATTCTCATTGGTTTCCATGAATTGTTTAATTTCTTTTTTGATTTCCTGGTTGATCCAAACATTCTTAAGCAGGGTGGTCTTTAGCTTTAAAGTGTTTGAATTCCTTCCATACCTTTTCTTGTGGTTGAGTTCCATTTTCAAAGTCTTGTGGTCTGAGAATATGCAGGGAATAATCTCAATCTTTTGGTATGATTGAGCCCTGATTTGTTACCAAGTATGTGGTCTATTTTGGAGAAAGTTCCATGTGTGCTCGAGAAGAATGATTATTCTGTTGTTTTAGGGTGGAATGTTCTGTATGTATCTATGAGGTCCATCTGGCCCAATGTATCACTCAATGCCCTTGTTTCTTTATGATTTTATGCTTAGATTATCTGTCTATTACTGAGAGTGACATGTTAAGATCCCCTACTATTAATGTATTCATATCAGTATGACTCTTTATCTTGACTAATAATTGTCTTACATAGTTGGCTTCTCCTATACTGGGAGCATAAATACTTACAGTTGTTAGATCTTCTTGGTGGATAGACCCTTTAAGAATGATGTAGTGACCTTCTTTAACTCTCACTACAGTCTTTAGTTTAAAATCTAATTTATCTGATATGAGAATCACTACCCCAGCTTTTATTTGAGGCCCATTGGCATGAAAGATTCTTCTCCATCCCTTCACTTTCAGTCTGGATGTATCTTTAGATTCCAAATGGGTCTCTTGTAGACAACATATGGACAGGTCCTTCCATTTTATCCAGTTTGTAACCCTGTGTCCTCTTATGGGAGTGTTTAGGCTATTCATATTGAGAGTGATTATTGAAAGATACGTTTTTATTGACATCATTTTGCCTGTGAAGTCCTTGTTTCTATAGATCGTCTCTGTAAATTTCTGTTCTATGTCACTCTTGGGTTCTTTCTTCCTATATAGAGCCCCCCCCCCTTTATATTTCTTGTAGTGCCAGCTTGGTGGTCATTTACTTATTTAAACCTTGCCAGTCTTGGAAGCTCTTTATCTCTCCATCCATTTTGATTGTCACCCTTGCTGAATAAAGTATTCTTGGCTGCATGTTCTTCTCATTTAGTGCCCTGGATATGTCTTGCCAGCCCTTGCTGGCTTGCCAGGTTTCTGTGGACAGGTCTGACATTATTCTGATGGACCTTCCTCTGTACATGAGGAATCTCTTCCCCCTAGTTGCCTTCAGGAGCTCCTGTCTAAAATTATGATTCATTAGTCCCACAATCAAGTGTCTCGAGGTCTTTCTATATTCATAGATTTTGGGGGGTGATCTTTCTGCCTCAAGGACAGGAACGCTGGTTGCGTTTTCCAGATTGGGAAATTTTTCATTGAGAATTTGTTCAGCTGTATCTTCTAGTCTTCTTTCTATTTCTTCCCCCTCAGTGATCCCAGTAATTCTGACACTGGAGAATTTCATGGCATCATTTATTTCCCTAATTCTGTTTTCATGGTTTCTAAGCTGTTTGTTCCAGTCCTCCTCCTGATCCTTTTTCTCTCTCAGTTTGTCATCTAGATCACTAACTCTATCTTCTGCCTCACTTAACTGAGCTGTTAGAGTATTTAGATTAGATTGGATCTCTTTGATAGCATTTTTAACTTTTTCCTGGGCAGCTTTCACTTCTGCCCTTAGAGATTCCATGTTGTCATCACTAATGGTTTTCTCCAGTCCAGCCATTGCCTGGAAAATTGTTACCCCGAATTCCCTTTCTGACATACTGTTTATGTCCACATCCAATAGTTCTGATGGAGAGGGCACAGTCTCTGAATATTTCCTCTATTGGGTGTCCCTCCTCCTAATCATTTTGGTGAGAGGTGGTTGAGGGGATGTGTAGCTGGAATATGGCAACTACAATCTAGGCAAGGTGCACCCTGGAACGCTTCTGAGCAATTGGAAGTCAGCACTCTCCACTGACATCTTCTGCCCCTGTAGAGATCCAGAAGTGTATAATCTTACATCTCAGGCTGATTTCATGGGTGTTCAGAGTGTTCTGGTAGATAATTAGCTCACTATAGGGGACCAATTGAAACAGGATCTCCTACTTCTCCACCATCTTCCTTATTCCACATTTTTAAAGAGCTTTATATCTAGATCTCAGTGGAGGAGAGAGAGTAAAACTATACAGTGATGCTACTGATATTTTAACAAACATTTCAAAATTCAAATATTCAAATGACTGTTTCTTCTAAAAATGCATTCAAATGTGTTGCTATTTCCAGAAATGTATTTTTTGAATTGCCTTTCTAATCTCTTACTCATTCTTCTGAACATCCTAAATGGTGGTAAATAATTATGTCTTGAGGGTAGGTTTTAAATTAGGTAAAAACCAGATGTCATCTTAAACATAGAGAATAAGATGGCTTATCAAATCGACAGTACAATTTCTGGTCAAAAAATAAGCTGTGAATACATAGTTAGGAGACTGGTTTTCCTCATTTGATTTTTATTCTGAAAGGTAGGCATTATAAAAAATACTTCCAACTATGGCAGCATGACTACAGTAAAATACTTGGCTTCCCAAGGCAGTCATTTCAAAGGACAAGACTCATTTGTTGTATTAAATTCTGTTTTTGAATTAAAAAATTGTTCTTATCTAGAATCAGAATTGATATCTGACACATGTGAGAATACAAATTTCATTTTTTTGTTAAATAAAGCATAGGTTCTTATTAATTTACCTAAGGATGAGTTAAGTGTGTAAGATTAAAAATAAATAAGTAAAAGAATGAGAAATTATTTAATGATTTATGACTTACATAAATAAGTGAAAATAAGGCATTCAATAACTTACAAACCCATTCATTACATAAATAAATAGTTTTAGTTGCCTCATTACTGAGCAATATATTCTGTGTTTGGTATGTATTAAATAAGAAAAAAAAGCAAATATTTGAGACATTTGTGGAGCTTACATTCTAAAAGAGAAAAGTCTAACAACAGCAATAAACCACATAATATTAAAGAGAAAGAAACAAAACAAGGAAATAACAGCAATAAACCACATAATATTAAAGAGAAAGAAACAAAACAAGGAAAAGAAGAATCAAAATTAGGGTGACAAAGAGCAGACAAAATTTTTAAATAAATGGTCAAGTTAAGGCTCATTGACATGTGAAAAAAAACATGTGAGAAAAGACTTGGAGGAGGTGGTAGAATCCGTAGAGATATCTTTAGGAAGCCCATTTAAGGCAGAAACAAACAAACAAACAAACAAACAAACAAAAAACAGCCAATCTCACATCCCTAGGTCTAGAAAATCTCTTTGATGGTAGGGAACATAGCAAGGAGACTGTCATGGCTGAAGATGAATACATGGTTAGGGATGTCATACAACATAAAGATACTTGGCTTTTACCTTGCTTGCAGGTTAGTTCATAGAAACAGAGGGTCATGACCTAATTTCTGTTTTAAAATCACCACTGTGAGGATTGGTTTGCACATGTACCATAGAGGAAAATGTTATAGTCACTGAAACTATTTATCCAGGTAAGAGATAATGGTGGCTCAGATGAAGGTTTATAGCAGTAGAGTAGTGATAAATATTCAGGATAAAAATAATTTTTTTAAAGATTATATTTATTTATTTGACAGAGAGAGAAATCACAAGTAGGCAGAGAGGCAGGCAGAGAGAGAGGGGAAAACAGACTCCCTGCTGAGCAGAGAGCCCGATGTGGGGCTCGATCCCAGGACCCCAGGATCATGACCTGAACTGAAGGCAGAGGCTTAACCCACTGAGCCACCCAGGCACCTCCAGCATAAAAATAAATTTAGGAGTCATTGCATATCTATGGCATTGAAATTCATGAGAGTGGGTAATATAAACAAAGGTAGAGGGGCAGTAGGAAAAAAGGGCCTAAGACTTAGCTCTGTGGAACTTAACACCAGGTCTGAGATAGGGAAGAAGAGGTGGCATCAACAACATGAAATGAAAAGCAGTGACGAGTCAAGTAGGAAGATATCAGGTAGTGGGTGTCATCCTGGAAGCCAAATAAAGGAGTGTATCAAGTAGGAGACTGATCCTGTCAAAAGCTACTGAAGACTCAACTCAGTTTTTCCAAGAAAGTATTCATGAAACTTGGTATCTTTATTATGACAAAAATGTGCCTTTTCATTCTCAAAAAAGTTTTCATTTAGATTATAAATTATGTGATCACCTATTGATAGATCAAGTAAACTGAGGAAATCCAGTAGATTTAACAATTTGAAGGCTAACAATGTCATCGACAAGAACAATTTAGTATCCTATTAGGACAGATAACCAATAGGAATGGTTTTAAGAAAAATTAGAGATAATGGGTATATATTATTTTTTTAAATAAGAAAAGTAATAATATGCATATAGTTTTATAGAGAATAAATACCTGATGCTATAGGAGAGAAAATGAAAAAGTCTTTGGAAAGATGTCACTAAAAACCAGGGCAAGAATGAGATATTCTCAGTGAGTGAAGGGACTGGCTTTAAAAAGGAGCATGGACAGTTGTTCTCTGGTAAAATATGGGAAGACAGATAAATGGAAGGACATATTGATAAGTAGGTAAATATAGTGGTGGTTTTCTATGGACGTTTGCTTCTGACGCTTCCATCTTCTAATTGAAGAGCAAAGCCTTCCATTGAATGAGAAAGTAGAGAAGCTGTTGTAGGTTTGAAGAGAAAGGATAAGATGGGAAATAATTATTTAGAACGAGGGTTGACAATGTTGCCTGCTGCACAGCTCTTTATTTCAAATTTTACTATTGTATAACTATACCTGTTTGCTTACATATTGTATATGGTTCTTTCAAGCTACAATGGCAGGATTGAATAATTACAACCAAATCTGTGTGCTCTGCAAACTAAAAATATTTACTATCTGGCCCTTAAAGAAAATGTTTAGCAAACCCTGTTCTAGAAAAATGATAGACTGGAAGGGACAGATAGTGTAAATGAACAGAATTGTGATTCATTTACTATTTAGGTTATAAACATGAGGTGAAAGCACTTGTGTGGTTTCTTTCAGCTGTATTTACCTGTGCAGGTACTGCTGTGAAGTCCAAGCATTGGAATTCAATGTCCAAGCATTGGATTGAACTTGGGTGTGATGTTGTCAACTGAGAACAACCAAGTGATAGAGAAAAGAGAATCTAGGGTGTATCTAAGGGAATGATTATAAGGATTAATTATTCAGGTTTGTTAAGGGGAAGAGAGGACATCTAAGGAAAGATGATGTCTTAAAACTTAATTAGAGATCTCAGTGAGTGAAGTGGTTATTGGAAAGAGGCAAAAAAGGGTAGGCTTGAGGTCATTGATATATGTGGAAATAATATTTCAAAGGAGCTGTGGTTTTGGTAATGAGAAGTTCTAGAGTTTGCCAAGAGAGAAGTACGTGAGGAAGGGTCAGGAATACCATAATTGAAGGAGCAAATTTTAAGGTATTGATAAATTCAAATATGGAAAGTGGTATCTACACATTTATTTGAGTAAGCAGGAAATAAGAGTGTCAGAAGCTTAAGTAATTGAGAAATGGGAGTAGGTTCACACATGTTAGCAACTATGTGAGGAAGTTGATGACATAATACTGAAGCTGAGCGTTTATAGAAAGAAGAAGGGGAGACTGAATGAAAAGCTAGTGAAACAGTGGTACATAAATGGAGAGAAAAAATAAAATAAAATAAAACCTTCAAGATTCAAGAGAAGAGCAGAGAAAGCAGTGTCCTCAGAATCAGGTTTCTACTAGAACAAGATGATGAAGGGACAAGCCAGGAATGAGCTTAGACCAAATGCATTTAAATACATTTATACAACCAAAAAAAAAAAAGCTTTCAAAAAATATTTAGATAATCAGGAATCTCTTCCCTATTCCTTATAAGGAGAAACTTAAAATAAATGTATGATTCTTGAGCAATTGTAGACACGTAATGATTTGAAATCAATTTTTCAGTAGAATATTGTTATAAGTCTTTAAAGTCTTTTATTGATCCAATTACTTTTGTCTTTCCATGAATATTGCATTAATTGGGCAACTTATGAAATATTAATTCAGTTTTTAAGACTATGTTTTAAGATGAAATTTGACAACAAGATTACTTCAGAGTCAGGCTAGTTTAGCTAGTTCTAATTATACTTTATATATGTAAATGGTTAAAGTCTATTTTAGGTGGTTAAAGAATTGATAAAGCTATCATAGTTGCTTTAAAATATTTAAAGAATAACCATGTAGAGAGAGTAAACTTATTCAGTGTTTTTGAATAAGGCAGGGCAGGAATAGGATCTATACAAGAAAATTATAAGGAGAGAGTAGTTCAGCAAAGTAGAGGATGCTTTAAGAGATAGTAAATAAAATCTTTATCATTTGAAGAATTTACTTCCAGTTTATTTATAATGATGCAAAAGAATTAATTTCTGCATTTTGCATTTGTATTTGAATACATCATTCCTAAAATGGTTTTGAAATATTCAGATGATCAGTGCAAATTTGTCTAATATGCCTATACATTCAATTGGTTTTTTTTTCCTAGCTTCTTCCGGATGTTTATTACTGTGCATATATATTTATAGTTTATTCTTAAAGTAGTGTAACATATTTATATTTGTTGTCATCATTTAAAAGTATTGATTTGGGCAAATAGACTTAAATCTAGCATTTAAAAAAAAAATTCCTGGGAATATTTACCTCTGGAAGTTCCCTTAGTAGCTCTGGTTTTTTAATTCTTGTATATCAATTTTCTATGACAAAAAAATCAGGTTTAAAAGACATTGTCAAATTTGTATCTGGAACTACAGATTGGCTTTCTATCTGCTTTCACTAGCTGAATCTGCTGAAGACATTAATTCCTACATAATAGTTGATTGTGTTAGGAACTTTATCCTGTGTTAAATCGAAGAATTAAATCTTTTTTTTTTTTAAGATTTTATTTATTTATTTGACAGAGGTCACAAGTAGGCAGAGAGGCAGGGAGAGAGAGAAGGAAGCAGGCTCCCCGCTGGGCAGAGAGCCTGATGCGGGGCTCGATCCCAGGACCCTGAGATCATGACCCGAGCCGAAGGCAGAGGCTTTAACCCACTGAGCCACCCAGGCGCCCCTCGAAGAATCATATCTAATCTCAGGCAGAACTCAGTCATTAAAGTACAATAAATTTCTAAGCCAAAATGGTAACAAAACTGAGGAAAAACACCATAAAAGACATTTCGAATTTTGCTATAAACCACTGAAATTAAAATTCTTCTGTGACATTAATTTTGTTAGAAAAAAACAAACCCCCAAATGCTCATGCTATTCTATGCTATCATGGTGGCTCTGAAAGATAACTAACTTTGGCAGCAAAGGAGAGGCTCTCCGTGAAGAGAGAAAACTTACAGAACAAAGAGATGATGAGACTAAGTTAACAAGAAAGTAGTGGGCAATATGCTGCCAATTTAAAAGGCTTTTTTAAGTACAAGTTTTACTGCTAAATATGAAAAACCAGAAGTAACTTTGCCTCCTTCAGTTGCACAGGAGATAACAGGATGAAACATAAGGCATTTCAGGTAACCTCATTCACTTTGAGAAAGGCAAATGTCTACATTCTAGGAATGTTTTGGACTAGATGGTTGGAGAAACACCTAGGAATAAATGATGTAGTGGTCTGGCGAATTAAGGCATTTTCATATATACTGGGAAAGTATAATCTCCCAGATCAATGTAACTCTATAACAAAAAAACCCCTCAGACTTTAATGGAAGTGCTCAGGTTTACATATTTCATGATATTCTTAATAATTTGTTTCATGTCATAAAATCTTAAAAAAGAAAGGGGGGGCACCTGGGTGGTTCAGTGGGTTAAGCATCTGCCTTTGGCTCAGATCATGATCCCAGGGTCCTAGAATCAAGCCCTGCCGTGGGCTCCCTGCTCAGTGGGGAGCCTGCTTCTCCCTCTCCCTCTGCCTGCTGCTCCTTTTGCTTGTGCTTGCTCGCTCTGTCTTTCTCTCTCTCTGAATAAATAAATAAAATCTTAAAAAAAATTTATTTCATGTCAAAAGCCAAATGAAATCTCATACCCAGAGACAACATTAAAAATTTCTCCTCTTTATGTTTTGCGGCTATTTTTAATATTTTCTATCTTTAATAATTAATGTGTTCAACTTTTGCAGTCAGAGAAAACATATCAGTGGCCACAACCCATAAAAATGATGACATTTGACTGACATTGGCAGGAGGTTCAGATCAAGACTTTTCTAACTCAATATAGTGAAACTTGCCTTTGTAAAAAGGGAAATACAGTAGTCCCCCCTTCTTTTCCTGGGGATACAATTCCAGATCCCCAGTGGATGCCTGAAACTGCTGGTAATTCCAAACCCTACATATACAATGTTTTTTCCAGTATATACATTCCTATGATAAAGCTTAATTTAGAAGTAAGGCACAGTAAGAGATTAACAAAAATAAGAAGAAAATAGAACAATTATAAGAATTTATTATAATAAAAGTTATGTGAAATACCTTCTTGTATTTTACTCACCTTTCTTCTTGTGATGAAGTGAGATGATGAAATGCCTACATGATGAGAAGTGAGGTGAATGGTGTAGGCTTTGTTACATGCATTAGGCCTTCTGACAATATGTCAGAAGGAGGATTATCTGTTTCTAGATGGCAGTTGACAGCAGGTAGCTGAAGCCATGAAAAGTGAAACCTCAGATAAAGGGGAACTACTGTGACTGTTTCTAAGACGTAAATGTATTGCTAGAGGAGTTTGCAGAGAGGTGTTAGTTGATTTCATGGTCTTCTCAGACCCTATGTATAAGAAGTCCCAATGTAAAATCCTGAAAGCTAAATATAGACTTGATCTCAATTTTAGTAATTATAAATATGTTCTCTGGTGAGTGTGACTTGTCCTTTGCTGATAACTATAGAAATGGATAAATATGCCAGAAACTTTTTATTTTTATATGAACTATTCAGAAGGCATGAGAACTATATATAATAGGCAAATAACACCAAAATTGCTATACTACTGAAAAGGAGAAATGCTCTTTTCTGTGTTTTGAACTTTTACAATTATTGCAATTTGGTAATTATGTTCATTTAGTTCTTGTGTTTGATATTTCCATAGTTATTTGTTCTTTTCATTTTGTCCCTTCAATTTTTTTTCTTTTTTAAGTAGAATAATGTTTCATTTGGTTTTCATAAACTCTTTATTCTCTCCTGTGTAGTTCATTAACTACACAGATCTTGTGTAGTTAATGTAGTGTAGCTAATAGATCTTGTATTGTTTCCGTATGGTTCAGATAGTTTTTTACTTCATGACTCTTGTGGACATTAAGTAAATTACAGTTCATAAACTGCAATGTATTTCTTTTGACCTATTGCCTGTTCATGTCGAACAACCTTTATCAAATGAGCAGGTGAGAATCACTTGATTTACTAGATGTTTGCATATTTATTGTCTGATTTAACCACATGAAAATCATACCCAGTTGGAACTTCATGAAATGTATATATGTTTTAAATGCATATATTTATGCACTCTATAGTGCCTTAAAGTATATTATTAGCCATTAAACTAATCTTCTCTGAGAAAAAAAATCACCCAGATTACTGATTCCTCACCTAAATACCCACAGTTACCTCAAGTCTACCGCACATATGTAGAGAGTATATGTTAAACAATTTTCAAGTTTTTATTATTAGTTAGGATTTTATATTCAAAACATATTTTGTTTCCAACTCACTAATTGTGCTCTATCTTGAGTACATAACATAATGACTCATTTACAGTAAGGAATCAATAATTAATTTTTTTTAATGAAGAAAAAAGTGAATGACTGTAGTTAAGTTTTAATATGAGTTGAATAGCTGAATTAGTGGAAGCTCTAACTGCTGTGCATTCCACCCATTTCTAATCAGGTATCCTAAAGGCTAGATTGCTGCTTTTCAGGGGGGCTATTTTACCTGCCAGCTATGTAAGAGAAGCTGATCAAAAGAACCTAAAATGGATTATTCCATTTAGAAACTCTTCCATTAAAGAGCTCTAACCAGAATTAACAGTGAGTCTCATATAGAAACCCACTGATAACTCCATGATCTGGGGGATATACTAGGTGAGAGGTAGACCTGAACCCAACAAGAGATTAGAATGTGTTGCTACCACCATGATAACATTTCAACTGGCCTCTCTAGGTCACAGAAAATGTTTTCTTCTTCTAGCTATCCTTAGGGCCAGGCACAGTTCCAAGAAGCGTTTATGGAATATAATAGAAACTTAACAGGTGCTAAATGTCTCAGAACAGTAATAACCCTGTATGTCATCCATTCTCAGATGCAAAATACTTCACATTTTATCATCTTCCAAATTGAATTGCAACTTACAATCAACAGCATTGTATATTTGCTATTGTATATTGCTGTTCCAGATGGCAGTCATGACTTAGTTGTCATTGTCAATGCAGGCATCAATTTGGTCATAACAGTTCATATTGTAACCATTTCTACTGACTTATATGCATTGTTGGCATTTCACATATTGAATGTAACTTCCATTTAAGTATTATTCGAAAAACTATTTAAAAATTTAGAAAAAAATGACTATTCACTGATTTGGCATTGAAACAAAAAAGTTATTGCATTCAGTCATGGAAGAAAAAAACAGGGCATACATAATATGAATGAAACAAGCCAACTACAAAGTGGTTTATGAGACCTAAAAGAGGAAGATACAAAAAGTTGAAACTATGTATATTTTGTTATAGAAATGAAATTGATGGCATAAGAAATTTCAAGCCTTTCAGTAGAGAGAGAGAGAAGAGAGAGAGAGAGACCTTTCAAAGCAAATAGAAGCTAATGAGGCTAAACATGTCATACTGGACCGTTAAAATATTAGTATAATTGTTTATTTGTACTTGTTTTAGTGGGATGTAACATTGTGTCTTACAAACTAATAGCTTAGATTTAGTAAAATTGAATTTAAAATTTAGTTAAACATTTTTTTGAGCATTTAGTCTATGCTAAACAAGTTATGACATTATTTCAGGAAAGGTTTAAAGGCAACTGTAAATATTATATTTTATCTTCATACTATGCCTCAAAATAGGCCCTATCCTACTCACTTTAAATTTATGTAGAAAATGATTCCAGGAACAAATTATGTAAAAATTATATAGAAAAACCAGGGATCAAATGTAAGTCTTTTTGGCTCATGAACTCATGTTATTTTTACCGATTGTTACCTCCTAAAAAACAAACAAACAAACAAAAAACAGTACTTTTGTTTCAATTTAACTAAATGGCAATACATTACATATTATTCCAGTGGTTAAAGTGTAATATTGAATTAAGTTAAAGAACTTAAATTTTACTTTTTAGGAAATAGAAATACAAAAACAAAATCACACACATATATTCCCATACTTCCATATACACACAAGCATTCAATATTTTTCAAAATAAAACATCATTTACTATTTGGGATATCATTGTTTTGAGTTTTTGCATTCCTTCAGTGGTTTGGTTATACAAGAACCACTATTACCAATTTCTTTAATCAATTTAGTAGATTTTAATAATTTCCAAAATTTCCAAAAGACAAGTCATGACTATATGGTTGTGGAAAAATCTCCAAAATGATGTTCTCCTTTAATGATGTCAGTGGATTCTAGAAAAGAAGTATCTTCTAAGGACAGCAAAATGGATCTGATTTAGGTTTGGAAACAGAGTATTCATGTTAGATTAAATAAAAGTGCCACTTAGATAAGTAGGAGGTTTTGCAGATTCAGCTCTCCTATGAAAGAAACTGATTTTCATAAATTTTCACTTCCGATTAGACACCATTAGAAATCCCTGAGGGCTTCCATCTGAAGTGTGCACACAAATTCCACGAAAGCCAATGCTTATAATACTCTGAATGCAATTATACTTCTTGTAAGCAGCCCACTTCTCTTTCATTGAGAGTGATGACATCACTTGGTCTGAGTGTGTGGTGGAAAAGCTTATTTAAGGCCAAGGAATACAGATTAGCAGTGGTCCTTCAGTATGGAGTTCCTGGTATTAAAATTGAAACCTTCTTATCCCCATATAAATGGCATTGAGTATACTTTGTTGCATTCTAATTTTATGATTCCATGGTTCCCAAATATACAGGTTTTATTTTGCATGCTAGTTCAGGATTTTAGATTAATTAAACTTTGTGGAAGAAAGAACTTTCTTTTTTAAGCCATAGACACGAAAGAAATGATTAGGTATGTGCAGACTGCAATTTGTTCTAATGGTTTATCTTTGTTTCTAACCGTTTTTGCTTGTGTATATTTCCACCTGTTAAATTACTCTGTAATTTACTGTTTCCTGCTATTTGACAAGAAAACATTACAATCACAATAAAAAGTAATTTAAGGCTATTACCAATCAATGAAATATATCCCAGTCTAAAATGAGATTGAAATAATTTATGGGAATTTTACAGTCAAATTAGAATGGAGATTATTCCACAGGGGGGAATCAACTTCTGCAAAACTGCAAGCATCATATATTTCCTAATAAGGTCTCACAGCTGAAACATGTCATTATTGGGAGGCAGCATAGGAAATTCAATGCAATCAGAAGAATCTTACAAATAAATGCTGGCAGAAACGGGATATTTGTGGACCCATAACTCAATAATGGATTTGAAGTTAAGGCAAAATGAAGTTAATGCAACATTAAACCTAGGAGGCACATTGAGTTTAGTACTGGTGGATAAATTGCCACACATATTGTTTGTTGACTGACTCGTTATACTCTTAACCTTAGGAAAACTTCCCAATAGCAGTTAGCAATTTAACAATGGTACCACCTTCTCCCTACTGCCTTCCAAAACTGAAATGTCCTATAAAGGAAGCATTTTGTTTCACTGTTGAAAAGCAATTACGTTCATTTCCTCTTTTCCTGGCAAATGAAACCTCTGAGTTTGAAGGCTTTATGAGCAATGACAAGATTTGAATGTATTTGCTCACTATTGTATGCTGAGAGTTCATGCAGTTGAATTTTACTTATTTACAAATCAACTCACATTTATCAAAAAAGGTGACAGTGTTTGGAAAGGATAAGAATTTCAAGAAAATAAATACTAAGGAACTATTGAAAATGCATGGTTAGCAAGGGAAATGGGCAAATCTATTATACCATCCTTTTGTTTTGCTAATAAACAAACATCAGACACTTCTTTCTTCTCTCCTTGCTTTCTCCTTTCCTTCTTCCACTACTCACCTCCCAACCTTTAACTGCTTCATGTTTTGTCAGTTATCCTATTTAAAGAGTTGAATTCCCCAAATAAATTAGGTAAGTGGAAACCAGACTGTTGTGGTTGTGAGAACTAGGTTAACTAATCATTCTTTCAGTATGGATTTGTGAAATTCAGTAATCTGTTCAACAACTGGAATCTTTCTGCTTCCTATGAGGTCTTTTAGAAACAAGAAATGAACATGAGAAGTAGGAGAATGATGTGGAGAACAGTATCTCATCACAAAAGGAGTCCTAGAGCTTTTATGAGACTATAAATTGTATCAAGTATGAAAAAATATGTTAAGCAGTTGTTTTTAAGGTAATCTTACCTCCCTCAAGGAAGTATTATGACTTAATTATCTTTATGTAACTTTTCAAGAAACAAAACAAATTATTTGTGCCCCACAAAATCACAATTAGAATTAAATTTAAGGGGTGCCTGGGTGGCTCAGTGGGTTAAAGCCTCTGCCTTTGGCTCAGGTCATGATCTCAGGGTCCTGGGATTGAGCTCCACATGGAGCTCCACATTGGGCTCTCTGCTCAGCAGGGAACCTGCTTTCTCCTCTCTTTCTGCCTGCCTCTTTGTCTACTTGTGATCTCTCCCTGTCAAATAAATAAATAAATAAAATCTTAAAAAAAAAAAGAATTAAATTTAAATATGTATGAGGATGCTGCTTTACATCCTTGTAAGTCATCTAGGATACTTATTTAAATTTTGGAATTTTCCAATAATCCTCTGGGACAAGTGAACATTAATTTATTCATCCTTTAAATGAGAAGACATTTATTGTATTGCTCAAGTGTAGTGGCCAAAAAGACAGGTGTGGTCTGAGCTTTCAAAGAAATGACAAAAGATGAGAATGCAATGATGCAGCAAGCTTAAGAATATAAAAGATCTGTTGCATTTTTTTCTGAAGTCATGATCTGTACACTCATTTCCTTGACATTTGAAAAAACCTAAGTATGGCAGACTATACCTTTGTAAATTCTAATTTGTACACAAGCAGCTAAATTGTTGACTAAAGCCTTTGAATAATCACATGGACACAGACTATTAGGAAAGATTAGAGTTGTCATCAGTTTTTTTTGAGCTCAGCACAGTTATTTGTGCAATTATTAGAAGATGAGGATTGCCCTAGTGAATGTAGCTTGAAGCCACTTTCAATTTGCCACAGGAATGGCAAATAGAGCCCCACCTAAATGACTCCAGAGTGCTACCTAACACCTTGATCGAGAAGAAAATTAATGAAACTCACAGGTTCAGAACTGCTGAGGGAGAGAGTATTTAACTACAGACTCTGTGACCATAAATGAAGGTTGCCATCTTCCTTTCTTATGATATAAATGTCAAACTACAAATTAACTTTATTATGATGTATTACCACTGTATATGAGCAAAATTTCAAGTCATGTAATACTTTCACAATTTGTGTTTTGTTTTGTTAATTTGATTTTAGTAGAATAATTTACAGTAGACTTTAAATATATAAGAAAAGAAGGTAAAATTAATTATTATATTTATATATTTTTACCATTGTTGGTACTCTTTAATCATTTGTGTAGATAGAGATTTATAACAGACAAAATTTCACTCAGCCTAAAAATACCTTCATTTAGTGTTTTTTTTTTTTTGTCCCATGCCATGTCAGTTTTATTTTTTTTTAATTTTTTTTAATAAACATGTATTTTTATCCCCAGGGGTACAGGTCTGTGAATCGCCAGGTTTACACACTTCACAGCACTCACCAAAGCACATACCCTCCCCAATGTCCATAACCCCAACCCCCTTTCTTCCAACCCCCCTCCCCCAAGCAACCCTCAGTTTGTTTTGTAAGATTAAGAGTCACTTATGGTTTGTCTCCCTCCCAATCCCATCTTGTTTCATTGATTCTTCTCCTACCCACTTAAGCCCCCATGTTGCATCACCACTTCCTCATATCAGGGAGATCATATGATAGTTGTCTTTCTCTACTTGACTTATTTCGCTAAGCATGATACGCTCTAGTTCCATCCATGTGGTATATATACACAATGGAATACTATGCAGCCATCAAAAGAAATGAAATCTTGCCATTTTTTTTTTTTTTTAATTGTATTCTTTTTCCTCTGGCAAAGTTTTCTCTCAAATTTTAAGTGAAAATTTAAAAAATCATTTTGGAAAGATATTTTTTGCTAGATATAGAATTATAGGTTAATAGGTTTCATTTTCTTCTGGCCTCAATGGAAAATTAACTGTCACTCTTACTATTTCCTAGTATACAATGTATCTTGTTATTTGGCATTTTTAGAATTTCCTCTTTATTACTGATTTTTAGCATACTTTGGTCTGGTTTTCTTTGTAATCTCTCTGCTTGGAATTTGCTGAGGTTCTTGGATCTGTCTGATATTTTTAAATGTGATTTAGAAGAGTTTCAGCCAATATCTCTGAATTTTTTCAGCCTTATTTTATTTCTCACTTTCTTCTGGGATTCCAGTGACATATATGTTGGCTTACTTTCCATAGATTACTGATGCTTTGTCCATTTTTTCAGTCTTTTTGGTTTGGATAATTTACATTGACTTATTTCCAAGTTCACTAATCTTTTCTCTTGTTGTTACTGATACTGTTAATCCCATTCAATTAATGTTTAATTTCAAATCGTATTTTTTAGTTTCAGGATTTTCACTTTGTTTAAGATATTTTATACCTCTCAAATTTTCCCAGTTCCTTCCTCAATATTTTTTACACTGTTTCCTATAGATTCTTTAACGTATTTCTTATAATTACTTTTAAGATTGTGTCTGCTAATTCTACCATTTGGATTATCCATTAGACTGTTTCTAACCATTTACTGTAGGTTATTTTTTTTCTGTATGTAGATACATGTATACATTATATATGTGGATGATATATGTGGAGAACCTGGATTCCACGAACTTTCTCCATTGAATGTTGTGCCGCAATAAATTACTTGCAGAAAACTCACTTACAGAAACTTAGTTTTAAGTTTAGAGATAGTAGATTTTACTTTTTCCCATATTTATAGGATGAAAACCTGAGTCTTAAGATATGGTTCTTACTCCCAAAATGTGGCATATCCAGTGCCACACATTTAGGAATGATTAAGGCAGGCATTTACCTCTAACTTCTCAAGAACTGAACTCTTAACTTTGGGTTTCCAATGTGAAGCAGGTGCTTAAATCAGGTTTTAAACTATCCCTCTGGTCCTCTTCCCCTGAGGGAGACTCTCATAGTACTTCTGTGCAGTTCAGACTGAGGGGCATGTGCACACAGATTTGGAAGGACAACTCTTTGGTTCCTCAGAATATTCTCTCCTTCTTCTTTTCTAAATGTTCTGGTAGCCTGAAATTCTGACTTTTGACTCCTTACATAAATAAGACTGCTTCTTCGACAAAGCAGGAAAAAATATACAGTGGAAAAAAGACAGTCTCTTCAATAAATGGTACTGGGAAAATTGGACAGCTATATATAGAAGAATGAAACTCGACCATTCTCTTACACCATACACAAAAATAAACTCGAAATGGATAAAAGACCTCAGTGTGAGACAGGAATCCATCAGAATCCTAGAGGAGAACATAGGCAGTAACTTCTTCGATATCCGCCACAACAACTTCTTTCCAGATATGTCTTCAAAGGCAAAGGAAACAAAAGCGAAAATGAACTTTTGGGACTTCATCAAGATCAAAAGCTTCTGCACAGCAAAGGAAACAGTCAACAAAACAAAGAGGCAACCCACGGAATGGGAGAAGATATTTGCAAATCACAGTACAGACAAAAGGTTGATATCCAGGATCTATAAAGAACTTCTCAAACTCAACACAAATGAAACAGATAATCATGTTAAAAAATGGGCAGATGACATGAACAGACACTTTTCCAATGAAGACATACAAATGGCTATTAGACACATGAAAAAATATTCATCATCACTAGCCATCAGGGAGATTCAAATCAAAACCACATTGATTTTAGTTAGAATGGCCAAAATTAACAAGACAGTATACAACAGGTATTGGAGAGGATGTGGAGAAAGGGGAACCCTCTTACACTGTTGGTGGGAATGCAGGTTGGTGCAGCCACTTTGGAGAACAGTGTGGAGATTCCTTAAGAAATTAAAAATAGAGCTTCCCTATGACCCTGCAATTGCACTAGTGGATATTTACCCCAAAGACACAGATGTAGTAAAAAGAAGGGCCATCTGTACCCCAATGTTTATAACAGCAATGGCCACAGTTGCCAAACTGTGGAAGGAACCAAGATGCCCTTCAATGGACGAATGGATAAGAAAGATGTGGTTCATATACACTATGCAGTATTATGCCTCCATCAGAGAGAATGAATACCTAACTTTTGTATCAACATGGATGGGACTGGAAGAGATTATGCTGAGTGAAATAAGTCAAGCAGAGAGAGTCAATTATCATATGTTTCACTTATTTGTGGAGCATAACAAATAGCATGGAGGACATAAGGAGATGGAGAGGAAAAGGAAGTTGAGAGAAATTGGAAGGGGAGATGAACCATAACAGACTATAGACTCTGAAAAACAATCTGAGGGTTTTGAAGGGGCAGGGGGTGGGAGGTTGGGGGAGCCAGGTGGTGGGTATTATGGAGGGCACATATGGCATGGAGCACTGGGTGTGGTGCATAAACAATGAATTCTGTTACGCTGAAAAGAAATTAATAAAAAAAGTTTTTGAAAAAAAAATAAGACTGCTCCTTTCTACTAAATTTTATTTTAATATGCCTCAAGCTAAATATTTTCTAGGAGGTGAAAAACAAATAAATGTATTAACATCATCCAAAGGGTGTGTGTGTGTGTGTGTGTGTGTGTGTGTGTGTGTGTGTGTTTGCTTGTTTATGGGTTGAGGTTTCCCTAGTTCTGACTGCTTTTGGTTGCTCTCAGATAACTTTAATATTGAATTCTTCATTTTTCTTCTTTCTCCCCTACTTCTGGAATCTTGCATTCACTGTTTTGCATTTCTCATTTCTTTATCTTTCAATATAAAATTCCAGATAACTTACTTAGAAATATATTTCAATTCAGAAGACCAAATTTGGGTTTATCTAAAAATTTGTCTGTGTATTTTTAAGTTTCCTGCCTTTACTAATAGTTTTCCTTTGTTTTATTTTAAGGTCTTTTACACATAATTATATGTTCTGAGTTTAGTAATCAGATATCTAAAAGGTTTTGTATGTTTGATTCTGCTCTCACTGAATTTTTTCTTGCTCCTCAAGATGGTATATTTTATGTTTTTTTGAAAATGTTATACTGTTTTCCATTTATTGTCAGTTGTATGGTAAAGTATTTTTATTTTATTTATTATTCCAGTATAATGTAAAGTGTTATGTTAGTTTCTTGTGTACATTCACAATTCTATACATTATTTGGTGCTCATCACAATATGTGCACTTAATCCCCCTCCACCTCTTTCACCCCTTCCCCACTCAACTCACCAAACCACTAGTTTATTCTCTACCTTTAAGAGTTTATTTTTTTGTTCATCTCTTTTTTCTTTCTTTTGTTTCTTAAATTCCACATATGAATGAAGTCATATGGTATGTCTTTTACTGACTTATTTCACTTAGCATTATACCATCCACATTCTTATTGTTTGCCAATGGCCATTCCTTAATTATGGTTGAGTAGTATTCCATTGTGTGTGTGTGTGTGTGTACACCATATCTTTATCCATTCATCTATCAATGGATACTTGGGTTGTTTCCATAATTTATCTATTATAAATAATGCTACAGTAAACATAGGGGTATATGTATCTTTTCAAATTACTATTTTCATATTCTTTCGGTAAGTACCCAGTAATGTACTTATGGATCATATGGTAATTTTACTTTTAGTTTTTTTGAGGAACTTCCATACTGCTTTTCACAGTGACTGCACTAGGTTTGCATTCCCACCAACGGTGCATGAGGTTCCTTTTCCCCCCACTCCTTGCCAACACTTGTTTCTCATGTTTTTTTGTTTTTTTTTTGTTTTTGTTTTTTTTGCCATTTTAACAGGTGTTATTGTAAGTGTTTTTGATTTTCAGCTATGAATTCATGATTCTTGGAATAATTTTGGTGGAAATATTCTAAGGCCATGGTCAAAGAAAGAGTATGCATTTATTTGTAGCTTGGGTTTAAGGAACACCTGGACATTGTGAATTTATGTTTTTAAATTGTCAATGAAGGGTGTTTCTTATTTTTTTTTTTTTTTTTTTTTCTGCTTAACCAAGTTTCAAGGTAAAAATTTTGGAATATCTAGTAAATATGTTTGATCTCCAAATGTTCCCAAGTTTCCCCTGGATTGTATATTTATTTAATTTTTATGTAGCCTATTTAGGTGTATCTTGTCTGTAGAGGTTTTTTGTTTTTTTTTTTTTGTTTGTTTGTTTTTTTTAAAACAAACATATAATGTATTTTTATCCCCGGGGGTACAGGTCTGTGAATCGCCAGGTTTACACACTTCACAGCACTCACCATAGCACATACCCTCCCCAATGTCCATAAGCCTCCCCCCTCTCTCAACCCCCCTACCCCAGCAACCCTCAGTTTGTTTTGTGAGATTAAGAGTCACTTATGGTTTGTCTCCCTCCCAATCCCATCTTGTTTCATTTATTCTTCTCCTATACCCTTAACGCCCCCATGTTGCATCTCCACTTCCTCATATCAGGGAGATCATATGATAGCTGTCTTTCTCTGATTGACTTATTTTGCTAAGCATGATACCCTCTAGTTCCATCCACGTCATCACAAATGGCAAGATTTCATTTCTTTTGATGGCTGCATAGTATTCCATTGTGTATATATACCACATCTTATTTATCCATTCATCTGTTGATGGACATCTAGGTTCTTTCCATAGTTTGGCTATTGTGGACATTGCTGCATATAAACATTCGGGTGCACGTGCCCCTTCGGATCACTACGTTTGTATCTTAGGGTAAATACCCAGTAGTGCAATTGTTGGGTCATAGGTAGTTCTATTTCCAACATTTTGAGGAACCTCCATGCTGTTTTCCAGAGTGGTTGCACAAGCTTGCATTCCCACCAACAGTGTAGGAGGGTTCCCTTTTCTCTACATTCTCGCCACCATCTGTCATTTCCTGACTTGTTAATTTTAGCCATTCTGACTGGTGTAAGGTGGTATCTCATTGTGGTTTTGATTTGTATTTCCCTGATGCCAAGTGATATGGAGCACTTTTTCATGTGTCTGTGGCCATCTGGAGGTCTTCTTTGCAGAAATGTCTGTTCGTGTCTTCTGCCCATTTCTTGATTGGATTATTTGTTCTTTGGGTGTTGAGTTTGCTAAGTTCTTTATAGATTTTGGACACTAGCCCTTTATGTGATATGTCATTTGCAAATATATTCTCCCATTCTGTCAGTTGTGTTATGGCTTTGTTAATTGTTTCCTTTACTGTGCGAAAGCTTTTGATCTTGATGAAATCGCAATAGTTCATCTTTTTCCTTGCTTCCCTTGTCTTTGGCGATGTTCCTAGGACGAAGCTGCTGCAGTTGAGGTCGAAGAGGTTGCTGCCCGTGTTCTCCTCAAGGATTTTGTTGGATTCCTTTCTCACATTGAGGTTCTTCATCCATTTTGAGTCTATTTTGTATGTGGTATAAGGAAATGGTCCAATTTCATTTATCTGCATGTGGCTGTCCAATTTTCCCAACACTATTTATTGAAGAGGCTGATTTTTTTCCATTGGACATTCTTTCCTGCTTTGTCGAAGATTAGTTGGCCATAGAGGTGAAGGTCTATTTCTGGGCTCTCTATTCTGTTCCATTGATCTGTGTGTCTGTTTTTGTGCCAGTACCATGCTGTCTTGATGACGACAGCTTTGTAATAGAGCTTGAAGTCCGGAATTGTGATGCTACCAACTTTGGCTTTCTTTTCAATATTTCTTTGGCTATTCGAAGTCTTTTCTGGTTCCATATATATTTTAGGATTATTTGTTCCATTTCTTTGAAAAAAATGGATGGTATTTTGATAGGAATTGCATTAAATGTGTATATTGCTCTAGGTAGCATAGACATTTTCACAATATTTGTTCTTCCAATCCAGGAGCATGGAACATTTTTCCATTTCTTTGTGTCTTCCTCAATTTCTCTCATGAGTACTTTATAGTTTCTGAGTATAGATTCTTAGCCTCTTTGGTTAGGTTTATTCCTAGGTATCTTATAGTTTTGGGTACAATTGTAAATGGGATTGACTCCTTAATTTCTCTTTCTTCTATCTTGTTGTTGGTGTAGAGAAAATGCAACCTGATTTCTGTGCATTGATTTTATATCCTGACACTTCACTGAATTCCTGTACAAGTTCTAGCAGTTTTGGAGTAGAGTCTTTTGGGTGTTCCACATATAGTATCATATCATCTGCAAAGAGTGATAGTTTGACTTCTTCTTTGCTGATTTGGATGCCTTTAATTTCCTTTTGTTGTCTGATTGTTGAGGCTAGGACTTCTAGTACTATGTTGAATAGCAGTAGTGATAATGGACATCCCTGCCATGTTCCTGACCTTAGCAGAAAAGCATTCAGTTTTTCTCCATTGAGAATGATATTTGCGGTGGGTTTTTCATAGATGGCTTTGATGATATTGAGGTATGTGCCCTCTATCCCTACACTTGAAGAGTTTTGATCAGGAAGGGATGCTGTACTTTGTCAAATGCTTTTTCAGCATCTATTGAGAGTATCATATGGTTCTTGTTCTTTCTTTTATTGATGTGTTGTATCACATTGATTTGCGGATGTTGAACCAACCTTGCAGCCCTGGAATAAATCCCACTTGGTAGTGGTGAATAATCCTTTTAATGTACTGTTGAATCCTATTGGCTAGTATTTTGGTGAGAATTTTCGCATCTGTGTTCATCAAGGATATTGGTCTGTAATTTTCTTTTTTGATGGGATCCTTGTCTGGTTTTGGGATCAAGGTGATGCTGGCCTCATAAAATGAGTTTGGAAGTTTTCCTTCTATTTCTATTTTTTGGAACAGTTTCAGGAGAATAGGAATTAGTTCTTCTTTAAACGTTTGGTAGAATTCCCCTGGGAAGCCGTCTGGCCCTGCGCTTATGTTTGTTTGGAGATTTTTGATGACTGTTTCAATCTCCTTACTGGTTATGGGTCTCTTCAGATTTTCTATTTCTTCCTGGTTCAGTTTTGGTAGTTTATATATCTCTAGGAATGCATCCATTTCTTCCAGATTGTCAAATTTTGTTGGCATAGAGTTGCTCATAGTATGTTCTTAATAATTGTTTGTATTTCTTTGGTGTTAGTTGTGATCTCTCCTCTTTCATTCATGATTTTATTTATTGGGTTCTTTCCCTTTTCTTTTTGATAAGTCTGGCCAGGGGTTTATCAATATTAATCTTTCAAAGAACCAGATCCTAGTTTCGTTGATTGTTCTATTGTTTTTTGGTTTCAATTTCATTGATTTCTGCTCTGATCTTTATGATTTCTCTTCTCCTGCTGGGTTTAGGGTTTCTTTCTTGTTCTTTCTCCAGCTCCTTTAGGTGTAGGGTTAGGTTGTGTACTGAGACCTTTCTTGTTTCTTGAGAAAGGCTTGTACCGCTATATATTTTCTTCTCAGCACTGCCTTTGCTGTGTCCTACAGATTTGAACTGTTGTGTTTTCATTACTCATTTGTTTCTATGAATTTTTCAATTCTTCTTTAATTTCCTGGTTGACCCATTCATTCTTTAGAAGGATGCTGTTTAGTCTCCATGTATTTGGGTTCTTTCCAAATTTCCTCTTGTGATTGAATTCTAGCTTCAGAGCATTGTGGTCTGAAAATATGCAGGGAATGATCCCAATCTCTTGATACCAGTTGAGACCTGATTTAGGTCCTAGGATATGATCTATTCTGGAGAATGTTCCATGTGCACTAGAAAAGAATGTGCATTCTGTTGCTTTGGGATGAAATGTTCTGAATATATCTGTGATGTTCATCTGGTCCAGTGTGTCATTTAAGGCCTTCCTTTCCTTGTTGATCCTTTGCTTGGATGATCTGTCCATTTCAGTGAGAGGAGTGTTAAAGTCCCCTACTATTATTGCATTATTGTTGATGTGTTTTTTTATTTTGTTATTAATTGGTTTATATAGTTGGCTGCCCCCACATTAGGGGCATAGAGATTTAAAATTGTTAGATCTTCTTGTTGGACAGATCCTTTGAGTATGATATAGTGTCCTTCCTCATCTCTTATTATAGTCTTTCTCTTAAAATCTAATTGATCTGATATAAGGATTGCCACCCCTGCTTTCTTCTGATATCCATTAGCATGGTAAATTGTTTTCCACCCCCTCACTTTAAATCTGGAGGTGTCTTCAGGTCTAAAATAAGTTTCTTATAGGCAACCTAGAGATGGGTTTTGTTTTTTTATCCATTCTGTTACCCTGTGTCTTTTGATTGGGGGCATTTAGCCCATTAACATTTAGGGTAACTATTGAGAGATATGAATTTAGTGCCATTGTATTGGCTGTAAGGTGACTGTTACTGTATATTGTCTCTGTTCCTTTCTGATCTACTACCTTTAGGCTCTCTTTTTGCTTAGAGAACCCCTTTCAATATTTCCTGTAGAGCTGGTTTGATGTTTGCAAATTCTTTCAGTTTTTGTTTGTCCTGGAAGCTTTTAATCTATCCTTCTATTTTCAATGATAGCCTAGCTGGATATTATTCTTGGCTGCATGTTTTTCTTCATTTAGTGCTCTGAATATATCATGCCAGCTCTTTCTGGCCTGCCAGGTCTCTGTGGATAAGTCTGCTGCCAATCTAATATTTTTACCATTGTATGTTACAGACTTCTTTTCCTGGGCTGCTTTCAGGATTTTCTCTTTGTCACTAAGTCTTGTATATTTTACTATTAGGTGACGGGGTATGGACTTTTTCCTGTTGATTTTGAGGGGCTTCTCTGCACTTCCTGGATTTTGATGCTTGTTCCCTTTGCCATATTAGGGAAATTCTCTCCAATAATTCTCTCCAATATACCTTCTGCTCCCCTCTCTCTTTCTTCTTCTTCTGGAATCCCAATTATTCTAATGTTGTTTCGTCTTATGGTGTCACTTATCTCTTGAATTCTCCCCTCGTGGTCCAGTAGCTGTTTGTCCCTCTTTTGTTCAGCTTCTTTATTCTCTGTCATTTGGTCTTCTATATCACTAATTCTTTCTTCTGCCTCATTTATCCTAACAGTGAGAGCCTCCATTTTTTATTACACCTCATTAATAGCTTTTTTGATTTCAACTTGGTTAGATTTTAGTTCTTTTACTTCTCCAGAAAGAGCTTTTATATCTCCCAAGAGGGTTTCTCTGATATCTTCCATTCCTTTTTCGAGCCTGGCTAGAACCTTGAGAATCATCATTCTGAACTCTAGATCTGACATATTACCAATGTCTATATTGGTTAGGTCCCTAGCCTTTGGTACTGCCTCTTGTTCTTTTTTTTTTTTTTTGTGGTGAATTTTTCCGCCTTGTCATTTTGTCCGATAATAGTATATGAAGGAGTAAGTAAAATACTAAAAGGGTGGCAAAGACCCGAGGAAAATACACTTTAACCAAATCAGAAGAGACCTTAAATATGGCGGGGGGGAATAAAGGGGAAAAAAAGAGGTTCAGAAAAGAAAGGAAACAATTAAAAAAGGAAAACAAATAAAGAAAAAATATTAAAAAAGAAAAAATATATATATATATATTAGATAAACTAGTTAAAAACATTAAAAAAGAAAAGGGTAAAAGTTAAAAAATAATTTAGCAGAAGAAAAAAAATTTGAAAAATAATTAAATTAACTGTAAGACTAAAGAATCATGTGGAGAAAGCCATGAGTTCCATGCTTTGCTTTCTCCTCCTTGGAATTCTGCTGCTCTTCTTGGTATTGAACCTGCTCTCCTTGGTAGGTGAACTTGGTCCTGGCTGGATTTCTTGTTGATCTTCTGGGGGAGGGGGCCGTTGTTGTGATTCTCAAGTTTCTTTGCCCCAGGCGGAATTGCACCGCCCTTACCACCGGTCGGGCTGAATAATCCTCTCGGGTTTGCTTTCAGGAGCTTTTGTTCCCTGAATGCTTCCCGTAGAGTTCCGGATGTCGGGAATGAAAATGGTGGCCTCCCAGTCTCTGGCCTGGAGGAGCAGAGAGCTCCGCGCCCCACTCCTCAGTGTGCCGTCAGAGAATAGTGCCCAATCACTCCCATCTCCTTGGCCTCCAGCCGTGCTCTGAGCTCACCTAGCCTGCGACCAGTTCAATGTAACCCTGAGCTGAGAGCTCACTCCTTGGCTCTGTCTCTGTAGCCGGCTTCTCTGTTCTAGTACCTGCAAGCACTGTGACACTCAGACACCCCCGATTCTGTGACCCTGAGGGACCTGGGGCCCCACTGATGCCACGTGGGCATCACCCCGGTTTAGCTTCTGGATCGACGACCCTCAGCGGAACAGACTTTTAAAAGTCCGGATTTTGTGCTCCATTGCTCTGCCACTTGCTGGGAGCCGGCCCCTCTTCCTGCGGTCTTTCTTCCCGTTGCTTTGGATTCACTTCTCCGCTGGTCCTACCTTTCAGAAAGTGGTTGATTTTCTGTTTCTAGAATTGCTGTTCTTCTTCTCTCTGATCTCCCGTTGGATTTGTAGGTGTTTGCAATGTTTAGATAAGCTATCTAACTGATCTCCTGCTACCTGATGTAGTCTCAGCCTGCCACTTCTCCGCCATCTTGACTCCTCCCCTCTTTTTTTTTTCTTTTAAAGAATACGTAGACAGTTATTGCTATTGGCAAGGAAATTTTTCCATAATTTGTTATTATCCCCATAACTTGAAATTTTTCTTTTTATGTTCCATGTAAGTCAACAAAGAAACAAGGCAGAAATATTTCCAGATAGTAGAGACTCTAGAGTCCAATATTAATATCATTTTACATCTCCAAACAGATTTTATTCTTAAGATTTTTGGAATATCCTCAAGCTCAGGGAATGGAAGATTAAGTAAAGAGGTAAAGTGATCATCTTCCCTAAATAGAATACATTTTGTGTACTGGTTGATTAGTACCAGTGCTTAGAGATTAATATAGAGTAGGACTGTTAAGATTGAGAATACTATCTAAAATAATTCTAATAAGTTGCCGAATCTCTAAAATTTAAAAATTAGGTGAAATTCATATGTTGGTAGATGGCTGAAATAGGTCTGTTAACATAGACAAATAGAAACTATAATTCTAAGTATTCCTCCTTATCTTTTGAGCCACAAATATAAGAAAGAACTTTTGTTCTCTGGGAAATAGTCAAAAGAACATCAAAATAGTGAATTATTTAACCCTTTGCATACAGTATATAGAATATAGTAAAAATAATGATATTAAAGAGATTCAAAGGAGCAAGAAATTGGAAGCATAATCAAGAGAAAACAGGGTCGCTATAAGCAGATATTTAGGTCATTCAAAAATAGAATTAACAGACAAAGACATTAAATAAAAGAACCGAATGGAATTTGGAATAGTAAAAGATATAATATTATTTTAAAAATTAATATAGTAGATACTATATACAGTATAATGACTGAATCAGAGATAAAGGAAAGATTAAAAAAAGGAAAAACTTAAAGCATTAGTGACCTCTATGATAATGTCAATAGTATCAAGTTAGTGTAGTTAGGATTCCAAAAGGATTGGTTAGAATGAGTATGTATGTATGTGTATGTAGAAATAAGTCAAAAAAGTTCTTAGATTTGAGGTAAAATAAACCTGTAAATATCCAGGAAGTTCAGTAAACTTCAAGCATGAGAAATACCTAGAAACCCATGGATAAGCTCATCCTAGTAAAAATACAAGAAAAAAACAAAACACAAATCTTAAAAGAATCAAGAATCTATATAAATAATACATATAGGGGGAGTGTATTTCCACACAAATCTGGCATATCAGAAGATAACAGAATGACATCTTTAAAAAGCCAAAGGCAAATGGCCAAGCCAGAATTCTGTTTCCCTCAAGAATTCTTTTTCTATAAATACAAGTTAAATCAAGACAGGTTTTTTGTTTTTTGTTTCTTTTTTTTAAGATTTTATTTATTTATTTATTTTTTTATTTATTTGACAGAGAGAGAGAGAGAGAGCACTCGCAAGCAGCTGGAACAGCAGGCAGAGGGAGAGGGAAAAGCAAGATCCCGACTGAGCAGGGAGCCTGACATGGGTCTTGATCCCAGGACCAGAAATCAAGACAGTTTTATATGAAATAATACTGACATAATTTGTCACCAGAGCACTCACATTCCAAGAAATACAAGAGAATTTTTAAAAAATATCTTTTAAAAAATTTTAAAAGATTTTATTTATTTGAGAGAGAGAGTGAGTGAGAGAGAGATCATGAACCGGGGTGGGATGGGGGTGGGAAGGGTAAAGAGAGAAACAGACTCCACACTGAGCAGGGAGTCTGTGGAAGGCTCAAGTCCAGGATGCTGGGACCAGGACCTGAACTGAAGGCACAGGCTTAATCAACTGAGCTACCCAGACACCCAAAAGAGAACTTTCTTCATACTGAAGGGAATTAGTAGCAGTTTGGAAGTCAGATCTATAGGAAGGAATTAAGAGTTTCAGAAATGGTAAAAATATGCAAAAGATATCAGTTTTTTCCTCTATTAAAAAACAATTGCTGGGTGCCTGGGTGGCTCAGTGGGTTAAGCCTCTGCCTTCGGCTCAGGCCATGATCTCAGGGTCCTGGATCCAGCCCTGCATCAGGCTTTCTGTTTAGCAGGGAGCCTGCTTCCCCCTCTCTCTCTGCCTACCTTTCTGCCTACTTGTGATCTCTCTCTGTCAAATAAATAAATAAAAATCTTTTAAAAAATTGATTATTTGATGATTAAATAATACATACTCTGTTATTTATCGCATATATAAAAGTAAAATATATGACAACAATAGTTATGAGGAGTGGAAGGAGTTAACTAGACATATACTAGTGTGGGCTTCTTCAAAACTAAATTTTTGTAATATTGTTGGAAGTCATTCTGGAAAAGTTAAAACTATAAGCCATAATCTATAAAGCACTAAATAAATCAAACAAAGGACTATAGCAAAAATACATAAATAAATAAGAAGTCTTATATGTGAAAAGAATGAAATACTAAAAATTGCTTAATTAAGGGTGCCTTGATGTCTTGGTTGGGCACCTGACTCTTGATTTTGACTCCAGTCATGATTTCAGGGTTGTGAGATCAAACCATGTGTGGCGTTCCATGCTTAGCACAGAATCTGCTTGGGTATCTCTCTCCCTCTCCTTTTGCTTCTGCCCCCAGCTTTTTATAAGATAAATAAATAAATCTTAAATAAATTTTAAAAGGCTTAATTAATCTAGAATGATGCAGGAATGTTGGAAGAAGAGGACAAAACCAGATGGGACAAATAATAACAAATGGCAAGATGGTTGGTTTAAACCTAACTATCTTCAAGTGACATAAAAATGTAAATTGACAAGCATTTTAAATAAAAACTCAGATTATATGTTTGGGTAAAAAATTAAGGCTCGTCTGTGTGCTGATTACAAGAGAAAGACTTTAGTATATAAAATGAAAATGATACAAAATATCTCATGCAAACACTTCATAAGAATATTTCTATGTAAATATCAGATAAAGTAGATTCCAAGACAAAGAGTATTACCAGGGGAAAAAGAATGACATTTCACAATGATAGCAGGGTCAATTTATCAAGAAAAGGTAATGATTCTTAATGTTTATCCAATAACAGAGCTTCAGTGTACATAAAGAAATTTTGACAGAACTGTTGAAACAAACTCACAAGTAAATTTAAAATTTAAACATTCTTTTCTCAGTAATTAGAAAGACAGTAATTAGAAAATTAGAGAAAACAAAGTTCAATAAGAATATGAAAGTTCTGACAACATTATCAACCATTGACCTAAGCGGACAAGTACTATATACAACTTTAAAGCACTATGCTCAACTTGTGTAAAAGATATTCTGTTTTATTAATATACATGGAAATCTAAATAGAGATAGACTTTATGGAAGACTCTATAACAAGTCTAAATATATTTCAAGGGAGTTAAGTCACACAGAATGTATTCTATGTCTATAACTGAATTAAAGTAGAAATCAGTACAAAAGGTACCTAGAGTATCCCAAATATATAGGAATAAAATCAAACAATTCTAAATAATCCATAGATCCAATAATAAAAAGGTAAATTAAAAAAATCCAAATGGAACGATAATGAAAATACAACATAGCAAAAATTATAGGATATCTACATATCTATTCATCTAAAACAGTGTTTAGGAAAAAAGTCTATTTTAGATTTAAATCTTATAAATTAAAATATGTATGCAAGAAAATAAGGATCTAAAATTCCACTTAAGACGCTAGGAAAAAAACAAATTAAACTCAAGTTATAATAAGTTTATTACTATAAAATGTGAGTGGAAACCAAGAAACTGTGCAAATAATACACAAAAGCCATAAATCCGAATTTTGGGTTTTTGAAATATGAATAAAATTGATCAATCTGTAGTAAGGCTGATCAAGAAGAAAGAAAAGCCAAAGCAAGAAAATTAGAACCAGGATGCCTAGGTGGCTCAGTGGGTTGAGCCTCTCTGCCTTCAGCTCAGGCCATGATCTCAGGGTCCTGGGATTGAGCCCTCCGCTGGGCTCTCTGCTTGGTGGGGAGCCTGCTTCCCCCCTTCTCTCTGCCTGCCTCTCTGCCTACTTGTGATTTCTCTTTCTGTCAAATAAATAAATGAAATCTTTAAAAAAAAGAGAGAGAAAGAGAGAGAAAAGAAAAGTAGAACCAGTTCACAATGACCCCTTTTTCTAGGGCAAATTATCTAACTCTTTCATTGAGGAAAGAATCTTCACTTTAAATTCATGAATTAATTCATTTCTAGAGCTGGTCTTCTAGTTATTAAGACTGTGCTCATGATTTAAGTTGACATTAGAATTTTGAGTTACTGAAAAGTACTAGTAAAGATGTCAGGAATTTTCCCAAGTTCTCATCTGGAGTAGCGGGTAAGTGAGTACTTCATGAGCATTTTGAATGTGATGATGAGAACTCAAAGTTGATTATTATACATTGTGTCTGATGAGTCCTGCAAATACTAGCCTTAGAACATAGCTTCAAATAATAGCATTTTTCGAAATGAAGGTTTTGGTACATCAGGAATTTTTACTTTCTCACACAAAATTTTTTTTTTCTTTCCATAATTACTTCCAACCCCTAGAAGCTGAGATTTCTTTTATACTCCTCAGGGGTGCTCTTAGCTTTTCTCTTCTCTAGAGCTGAAATTCCTGCTTGAGTCTAAGCATTCTCCTGCATTCAGACATTCCTAGGGAGACACATACATTACTTCTGGGGATTATATTATTCTAATTAAGGAAAAATGGTTGCAAAAATTTGGTTCAAAGACCAGCATGAGAAAGGAGGAATTATTTTAAATCAGAATTGAGTTAGCTACTCAGGACTTCTTTCCCCTGACCCCCCATAGATTTATGCTGAGTCTTTAAGGCCTGTAATTAACAATTGAGTAAAAACTCAAACATCTCCTTGGGATATTGAGAGCACAAGGCAGCCATGGTATTGGTGCCAGCAGCTTCTGCAGCAATAGAAGGCATTGCCAGCTGCTTTGGCAGCAACATAAAATAATGCCTCAAGGCAGACATCAGCACTGTCCACATTAAACATTAGCAGCCTCAGTTTGGCAGCTTCTCGCAAAACACCCAAGAGAAGGGATTAACAGAGTGTATTAGGGATATATGGGGTGGGAGTGGAGGCAGTTAGCAAGCTACTGGATTCCAGTAGGAGTCCTCCAGTGAAGACAGTTGAACTGTCCCCTGAAAAGTTCTAGAATTCACTAGAAGACATCTGAAACCAAGCTAAAGATAAATTTAGCAGGCCAGCTTGAACTAGAGGGATATTTCTTGACAGTATTATTGAATTGTTTTTTCACTCTCTTAATGCTTAGTGTGTTTTTACTTCATTGATGTTGTGCATCAGAAACTATGACTTATTCCAGTCCTCTGTCCAGTGACTATAGTCTAGAGGAAAAAAGTCTATTTTAGATTTAAATCTTATAGGGGCACCTGGGTGGCTCAGTGGGTTAAGTCTCTGCCTTCGGCTTGGGTCGTGATCTCAAGGTCCTGGAATCGAGCCTAATACATCGGGCTCTCTGCTCAGCAGGGAGCCTGCTTCTTCCTCTCTGTCTCTGCCTGCCTCTCTGCATACTTGTGATCTCTGTCTGTCAAATAAATTAAAAAAGAAAAAAAGAAATGTCTTTAGATTTAAATCTTATAAATTAAAATATGTATGCAAGAAAATAAGGATCTAAAATTCCACTTAAGATGCTAGGAAAAAAAATTAAACTCAAGCATATTAAGTTTATTACTATAAAATGTGAGTGGAAACCAAGAAACTGCAAATAATACACAAAAATCATAAATCTGAATTTTAGTTTTTTGAAATATGAATAAAATTGATCAATCTGTAGTAAGGCTGATCAAGAAGAGAGAAAAGTCAAAGCAAGAAAATTAGAACCAGGATGCTAGTCCAAAGAACATAATCACCCTATCATTTTACCACCAGTAATAACTCTCTTTTTACCACCAGTAAACTATCTGCTTGATAATTAATGGCTTATGGTTAATAAAAATCCTTTTCCAAGAAATAAGTGTTGCCCTGAATTTTTATTCCTTTTCAATATCATCTAATGCACAATTAGTATCGGTCTAAGATTGTCAACATACACAACTCTAACAACTCATATGCTGTTTTCTTAAGTTTATTTTTCAATCATGGGAAAAGTTTAAAAAAGGACTATCTAAAATATTTAAAAAGCAGACTTCTCAAAAATTTTTACAATGACTTTATGATAAGAAGCAAAGTCATGCATACCAAATCAGAATCTGGGTGACCTTTCACTGAGGACTTGTGTCTAATATACAAGCAAAACCAGTGTATGGAGGCAACGTTACAACAGCCCAAGATGATTCTAAGCCAATAAATCATGTTTATTCATATGCAGCTATGTTGTATTTATGGACAGTGTTTTTCATTTAGACCAGTATGCACATAGTGGATATGTTCATTAAATAGTTTAAGGCTATTTAAGACATATTTTAATGATATCGATGATTTTCTTTTCTTTTTATTTAAGATTTTATTTATTTGACAGACAGCACAAGTAGGGGGAGTAGCAGAGGGAGAGGGAGAAGCAGGCTCCCCACTGAGCCCAGTGAGGAGAGGGAGGGAGCAGGGAGTCCAGTGCGATACAGAGCTGGGTTCCAGGACCCTGGGATCATGACCTGAGCTGAAGGGAGATGCTTCACTGACTGAGCCACCCAGGTGCCCCTCAGTGATTTTCTATATCAAAATTTCCAGATTGGCCACTTAACAGAGAAAAAGAGTACATGCAAATGTACTTGAAATGTTTTCACTAAAGTGTGGATCATTCAACTATTTTATGACACCTGCATCTGCAACACAACTCTAATATCTCTTTCCAACACCCTAGGTTTAGAGAAAGCTGATAGAGTGGCTTAGAATTTTAAAGGGGTTCTGATATCCCAAAGTCAACTAGTACAAGTAGAGAAATTAAGCAGCACATTTACTTCAAATATTAGGTTTCTGTAGGAATACAGGAAGGCAGTACAGGGTTAACATATTTCCCAAGACAACAACTTCTAATACTTTAGAAGTTATGGAAGAAAAAAAACAATGTGTCCACATAAAGTTCACAGATACTATTTCTGGATTCTTTGTACTATCTTTCAATCATTTTGAAGTTCTGAAATAAGAGTCTCCTTTACACTGAAAATGAAGGGCGTCAGATGTTTGGAAAGCATATGGCTGACAAAGATGCTTTGTTCTGTGTGTATTCTGAATACTTTTCAATATAGGCATTTTTTGTTTTCCCTTTTTTCTTAATCTTATGCAAAATGTGTATTTGCAGTATTCCTTTAGTTTTATGCATCATTTCTGTGGCACTTCAAGGCAAATATTCTGTTTCGCATTGACATCAGTAGAATCGCTGTCCTTTGTAAATGGTCCTTATTTGATTCCTGATGGTTGTCATTCCCTTTATGATTGCTGGGGTGATCCAGCATAGCCCAGTATGTCCGCTCCCCCTTAGGCTAACTCTACTACAGAGGTCCAGATCCTTCATGCTCATCTGATCTCAACACTGATTCCTGAACAAAAGCTTTTATTAATATTTATGTCTTGTCCAGAGAGACACCTTGTTTGGAGAAGTGGAGGATTGTAGTGAATAATCATTATCCATCTGGGTAATGATTCACATTTCTCATCTCTGAAGTTTGAGGAAAGTCTTGAAGTTTGTCCAGCATATGCAATGTTAGCCTGAGGGATTATATTGACTTTAAACATCTTATCAGCTCTTTGGTGCAAATGAGGCTCTCCCTCTCAAGTAAATCCTATTTAAACAACAGAACTCTAATTATGTATGCTTTGTAGTTTTGACTTGAGGATACTATTAAGAGGATCCGTTTTTTTCATAATTCAAGAATTGACAGGTATGTTGCATGCTGCATAATTTTCCTTGTAGTAAGTTTTGCTTTCCTCTATTAATTAGTTCTGTTAATTTAACATTTTTTCAGAATAAAATGATGATTTTGCCAGTCTTTGAATATCCTAATCAGTTAGCAACTATGCTACTATAGATGAAAGATACTTAATTGGCCTTGGATAGGTCATTTCACCTCCCTGGGTTTTGTTTTTCTTATCTATAAATTGAGCATTAAGTTTGGATGTTATCTACTTTTTCTTCCCACCTAAAAAATCTTTTTCTTTTGGTGACAAAATAGGTAACCAGAGCAACGGTTTCACTCATAGAAGTTGTCTTTTTTCTCATTGCTGAATTCAGTCCTGCACACTTATGCTGCGTGTCTATGTGAGTGGTATGACCAGTGATCTCAGGCATCACCTACATAATTATGAACAAATATATAATAATTCATACACATATGAATATAAACATAACAGCTTAGAATTTTATAAATGGTCCTACAGTCATCTCCTCTGATGTATTTTGGACATCCTATATTAATGATCTCTTCTTCATTTAGGAGTTCTAGCCATACTGGCCTCCTCACTATTATTCCATGATATTGAGCCTCTTAGAGGTATTCAGCCTCAGGAATTTTTGTTTTGTTTTCTTTTGTTTTTGTTTTAAATTATTTGACAGAGAGAGAGAAATCACAAGTAGACAGAAGTAGGCAGAGAGGGAGAAGCAGGCTCTCTGAGGAGAAGAGAGCCTGATGTGGGGCTTGATCCCAGGACCCTGGGATCATGACCTGAGCCAAAGGCAGAGGCTCAACCCAATGAGCCACCCAGGCGCCCCAGCCTCAGGAATTTTGATCTTGAATTTTCCACTTCCTGAAACGTTCTTTTCGTAGATATCCATATTTCTTGTTCTCTCTCTCTTTCCCTCTCTTTTGTTTTCACCTATCCCCCCCCAAAAAAATCCTACTCATTTTGTATAAGACCACATCCACTTTCCTCATACATACATATGAATACATACATAAAGAGAAAATATAGGTTAAATAACTTGTAAAATGTGTTCCTATACATTGAGGGGAGGCATACAGAATTGAAGATTGGCTGCTGTTGTGTTGTAATTGCACAACCATTGTGCCAAAGAAGCATATTGTATTTTGGTGGAAGGAGCATTTATGTGAAACTTCATTACTGTGATGAGTTCAACTCTACAAATACATAATTATTATTATTTTTTTTTATTTTCTCCATCTGCTACGCTGTGAAGGATTAGAAAATATTTACGTGGCACCTTCGGGGGGGCTAGACTAAAATGCCAGGGGAAGCTTGGGATGGTGGAAGTCTCTAAGAGGCTTTAGAGGCCAGGAGTTTGTAGCTGTCAGGAGAAAAACCAGACCTGCCATGAAGCGCTCACCTTGAACTCCCTAAGGTGAATGAAGGTTAGTAGATCTTGAGCCTGGGTTCTTATCTGTAGGTAGTCATTTCAAGTGTTAATTTAAAATCCTAATAGAAAGCTAGTGTGACATGCTATAATGTTAACACTAAGGGAAAAAATATATACTATTAAGGAAAGGAAGTTAATCTTTTTAACCAATGCATTTTTCAATAAACTTTATTGTAAAAGTTGAAGACAATGTGTCTATGTGGAAATGAATCACATCTCAACTGTGGCACCTCACACATCATGATGATGTATCCGGGTTGCAGGCTTTCTGAAAGCTCATCAGTTGAAATCATGACATAAAAGCAATTTCTCCCAAAAGTCACAGTAAGATTGCCTCTGTTTTTTAAACAGTAACTTGTAAAGTTTAAAAGGTCTCCTTCTCTCCCATATTTCCTTTTGAATAAATCTAAGAAGACTGGTAAGATATAAAAAGGATTACACATTAAATGCAAACATAGAACAAATACTCTTAATTTAAAACCATGAATGAGATTTTAAGGAATCTCTGAGACATGTGGGAAAAAAATTCAAGTCACAAATCACATTTATCCAAATTTTTACATATAATCCAAAGATGGGAGAAAAATGAATCATGAATCTAATCAGGAAATGTCCTTTTTTACATGTTCATATGTTTATGTATATTTATGTATATATGTGTACTCAATCCAAATCAGAGGGCTGTTTATTAAATATACATACAGAGAAACAAACTATATTTCTCTGATTAATGTCTATGACATGTGAGCAAGAAATGTGACAGTTGAAAGAGACTTGAGTCCATTCTTAATCTCTCTTCTAATTTAGTTAGTCCCTTTACATATGTGTGCATGCGTGTGTACACATATATATATACAAGTGGGACCACTTCTCTTCACCGCCCTTTCCAATACAAAGCCTGATCTGACCTGAGATCATCTCTCTAGGAGACCCTTAACAGTAGCATCCTACATAACATCCCTGATACTAATGATAGCTCATGGAGAAGATACTCGTCACAGAGAGATTGTTATAAATTGTCAGGGCAATGATGCTTCTCAAATGCTCCGATGACTTCTCATTTCACTCATAATAATACTCATCAGCTTTGAATTTGATCAGTGATCTTACAGTCAGCCCTCCCACTTTGTTTTAGACCTCATAGCTTAATATTCTCCTCTTGCAGAGACTCTGGCCATTCGGCTTCCTGGTTATTATTCCATCACATCACACTGAGCCTGCTTCAGCCCCAGGAAGTTTGAACTTGAATCTCCCACTTCCTCAAGAACTTCCCAGATAACTATATTCAGGTTTTCCCTCTTTTCTTTCAGATCTCCTCAAATCTCACCTTATCTGAAAAACAATTCTTATTTCATTTGTATAAAAAGGCATTCACTTCACAGAGAACCTATCCTCATACCCTGTCTTATTTCCCTTTGTTAACACCTATCCCCACCTATCATATTATGTACCTGTTATTCATCTGTTTAACAATGGCAAGTGCTGTATATTGGTATCTACTGATGACAGATTGGATATTCAGCAGCATCAGTAGTGAGATAAGCTTTGGTTAGAAGGAACCCAATCTGTTAAATCAATGCCTGGATTTTGTCTCTTCTACAATTGATTCAGTTTTAAAGGGCTCATCACGTAAGCAATGGGAAGGATGAAAATTAATGATCCTTTCTTTAAAGTAAAGATCTTCTAGTCCACCTTGCCAGTTAACTGCTTCTTGTGTAGTGAATGATCTCTTTGTAGACATTAACAGGAGACACAAAAATACACGTCTTTCACCTAGTTCTGAAGGTCCGTTCATATTCCTGTTTTCTGCTTTCCTTTTATCAGATCTCCCCAAGGCCCCATGACCAACCATTCAAGTCATTTGTCACTGCCAAGGCAGTTATGTATATATACTTGGCAAATCCTCCCTCTATATAAAATAAAATAACCAATAACTCATATCTCATAACTCATAATATAAGTAGAGTTGTAGAGCGATCCTTTTTCAGACCCATTAGTGAGCCAGTATGTTCCAAGCCTAGCACAGTCTATTAAGATAAGGATCTTTTTAAAACAGTCAGGCAGAACTTCTAGCTTTCTCCCTAAGTTGACGCTTGATTCAACTGAACTTACCACTTCTCTTCATTCGTGACTTCAAAAAGAAATTAAAGCAGTTAACAGTTAAAAAGCATTTAACAAAGTTATCAGAAACAGTTAACTAAGCAAGGCGCATACAACAGTTTTTAAGTACATAATATAAGGATATTCTTCCTGAGGGTCTGCTTGTGAGGGTTCCTGCTATTAATAATACCTTAGGTTGTATTCCTCTGAATGCACACCTTGAAACAAGGTCTTGCATCGAATTAATTCATTCTGTTAGTCCAGAGCACAGCAGTTGGGTAGCATCGAGAGTGAGATGAGGAAGGAGAAAAAAATCCTGTACATGGGAGAGCTATTCAGGTCATCACCATGAGAGGCTGTTTCAGCGGGGGGCTTCGGAGAAGCACAACGAATGCCTGTCTCCAAATGCTATTTGCCTTTCCATCAGCTCTTAACTTCCACTGAGGACTGCCCCTGAATGATAACTTCTCCATGTTTCCCTGTCACTCCTGCTGCCGTTAAGTGCCCACTACATAGTAAAAGTCCTAGAGGTAAAAAGGAAATAGTGGCATGCATGTGCAAGTGAGGTCCTTTTGGCTTAAAGTGAATCTTAGCCTGAGAAGTCTGCATGATACACCCTTTACCCAAGCCTTGAATAGAATCAGAGATAAGGTCAGGTTGGTGTGCTTGAAGCAATCATTCTTGCTATTACCTTGGACTGTCATAAATCAGCTACTTAACAATTTGGTCCCAATTGTTGTCACTCGTTGAATTCAGACCTATAAATGTAGCTTTCAGAATTCACTTTCACCTCTTAATTAATAAAAATAGTTCCTTAGATGACACATTCTCTCTCCAAACATTTTACAAGTCAGTGATTTTACATGATCATAGTAAAAACTTAACAGAAATTATAGGAAAAAAATATAAATTTAAATCACAATTTTCGAATTAAAGAGAAGGAAGACTTTCTAGATGTAAGCAGGGGCATGGATAATAATTTCAAGATTCTCAATTCCATAGGTAGATTTTTCCGTAATTGATAAAACTAAGACTCTATCTACTAATTGTTAATGTCCAGGTGTCCTTCAGAGCTATCTTTCTCATGAGAAGACATGCTTCTCATTTGTATCTCATAGCACGTTGCCCTAATTATGAATCCTCCAGGGGAGCAAACAAAAGTACACTGCTCCTAAAGCTGATACCCACAGAAGTAAAACTAAGAGAGATTTGCTGAAACATTCAGAAGGGGTTGGCCTGTGGTTTTTGTTTTTGTTTTTCCTCCCTTCTTTCCTTCCTTTCTTTTTTCTTTCCTTCTGTCCTTCCTGTTCTAAAATTTAGAAGGGCAAAGTTTCCCCAAGATACTTAATAATCTGTTTATTAGAATTAAAAAAAATAAAGCTAGATTGTTCTGAAAAAAATTACTTCTTTTGACTCATTTGTTCGATGATATGAATGAACTTTGTCAACTTAATCTATATGGCAGATAACTTTCCAGAAATGAAAATGAACTAAATATCCAGCTTCAAGGAGTAATGAATATATATTCAATGAAATACAACCCATGGAGATTAAACTTTGAAGTTATTTAAACTTACATGAAAATAGTATATTTCAAATAGAAATGTGTGAAAGTTGATGATTTTAAAAATAAGAGGTAAGAGTAAAAAATTTGAGTACGGTTAAAGTTATAAAAGGGTTACTGATTATTACATTGTATTTATTAGAATATTATCAATAAATACCTTAGTAATACTGGAGGTTTTCACCCTCTAAGTTCCCCAGCATACATAAGTGGAAATGCGCTTAAGTATCAGTAACTTAAATGGGGAGTGAGATGAGATTGAAGCCTGCCTTGATTCCTTCGGTAACTCAGGAAAACAGCCCATGGATCAAAGCAAACAACTTATTGATTGAGAAGATCCCCCTTTCTCCACAAGGGAGCAGACACTTGAGGCTAAGCGTTTATCCTCATCAGCCACTTTGTTGCTAGCTTTATACCATCCTGCACAGCTTTAGAAAGCTTAGATGGCAGTTAGAGCCTGGTTTCTGGATTTCTTTCTTTTCTTGCACCTTGTCCATGGGAAACAACAATAACAAGTCATTTCTTTTAACTTTGTTCTTTTCTTCTAAAATCTCTCACAACTGTTATACTCTCAAGCGTACAGCTGATTTTATATTCATGAGTTTGCAATAAAGTTGCAGTATGGTCTATGTAACCCTTATAACATTGTTAAAACTTGCTACTCAGATCTCTCTCTCCCTCTGCCTCTAGAGTATAAAGTTATTGATTACGTTTTGGGTAAATTAAGATTCCTTATTCTTTGGTGAGACTGTGAAAACCCTGCTAAAGAAATTGGCATCTAAGTTCTAAAGACAACCCAACAGTGAAATCTACTGAAGTTAGGTATGGCCCTTAAAACTAACAAAACAAACAAAAGAAAATTGAGATGGCCAAGAAAAATACATTTTAAAAAATACCTCTGATTATTTTAGCCATTCTCCTGTAGGTATTTTATCTTGTAATCTAAGGTGTATTTATGAACATCTCTGAGTACACGCTTCTGATAAATTTCTATATGGAAATAAAAATTAACATGGTGTTAAGTCATGGTCTTATTGGTGTAAGTAAGTGAAACATTCATTTCAGAAAACATAGTACACAGTCTTTTGAACTGCTTAAATTTGGGAGGAGATGGTAGACACTTATGTTAAGTGGTTTATTGTAACAATAGCCCTTACTATGTACTAAGTTCTGTGCTAAGCATTCAGCATACATTATCTACCCTACAATAACCTAATAAGTGGCCTGTATTAGAGTTATTTTGCACTTGCAGAAACTGAGAGTATTAAGTTAAATCATTTCTCTATATCCTAAAATAAATGAAAGAAGCAGAATTTGAAGGCTACCCTTCTTTATTCAGAAGTTTGTATTCTTAACTGCAGTGTTTTATAGTATTTGTTCTACTGACTTTCATCTTTCATTTGAGATTCATTCACAAAAATAACTACTGTTTCCATATTCCTTGTTCTTGGAGGATGGTGTACTTTGTCCTCAGAGCAGACAAAAGCAGACCCCCCCCCCCAAGCATTGTTGAGTCTGGGTGTTTTCTAAATGAAGTTCCTAAATAGAAAATAAGAAATAACACACAGCGCACGCGCACACACAGCGCACGCGCGCACACACACACACACATACACACACACACACACACACACAAGTAAGGAGAAGAAGTAGGAGGAGGGGAAAGAGGAGGAAGAGAGGAAGGGGGGGAGGGGGAGGAGGCGGAGGAGGAGAACCCGTGTAAATCTAGCAGTCTTACATGGTGCAGATATCCCAGCGTTCAGACTGACTAGAAGCTGTTTTCTGCTTCTATAATCTATTGGATAGCCGCTCTCTGGATCCAAAGAGATGATATATTTTACGAGCTAAATGAACTCGTTTCCTTCCTTCCCAGTTATGCTCTGGATACTTGTTCATTTCTTACTACCTGAAAACAATCTCCTGAAGCTCCTCTCCAATCCAGCAGCTATCCTAAAGAAGAATCCTCACCACCGTCCTCGACTTCCTTCTACTTTCTGCTTCTGGTTCCAGAAGCCTGTGGATTCCGCCGTAGCTGACCCGTCTGACACAGTCGATAGCTATAGGCTTACGCGAGACCTCACCCACTGTCACGGGGTAAAGTAGGGAAATGGAAAGGATGACGGGATTCTTGATGTGACTCAATATATGAGTGTCTTAATGAAAGACTGAGGGTAATCACTTTCATAAATGACTAATTTGGTTATAAGAAAGAACTGAAAAAAATGATGTATAATGCAGTAACATTTTAATCCTGGGTGGACTAGGAGGAGAAGGTGGCTGGAAGTCGATGCCGTACACTAATACTGCATTCTCTTAGTACTGGTGACCAAGGGAAGACCTACTATGCATCTGCTAAAGCTGAAATTGTGGCGTTTATCTATATATTAAGCTGTTGCTGTTCTCTAAATCTTGCTGGCTGGATTTTTTTTTTTTTTTACATTTTAATTGAATGTAGGGTATTTCCTCTTTTTTATTAATTGTTTTTATTAACATATAATATATTATTTTCCCCAGGGGTACAGGTCTGTGAGTCATCAGGCTTACACACTTAGAGCACTTACCATCTCACATACCCTCCCCAGTGTCCATAACCCAACCACCCTCTCCTTACCTCGCCACCCTCCAGCACTTCTCAATTTGTTTTGTGAGATTATTTCTTCATTTATTCAGACTTAAGATACACTTAATTTAGTGGTGTGTGTGTGTGTGTGAGAGAGAGAGAGAGAGAGAGAGAGATGTATAGGTGCTTGGAGATACAGTGATGTGTTGGTTAATTTATTCATTTAACTAACAATTACTTTATTGATGGTATATCATGAGCTAGATACTGTTCATGTTACTGGATATATACGTACATCATTCTATTTAGACTCTAAGACTCTAGGATCCAGGACAAGGGGGAACCTCTAGCATATTTTATACATGAATGTAGACATATCTGAGTCTCTGTAATTTACAATCCAGAATATTTGGGGCTATCTGGCATTCGTTGTTGCCACATATAGACTCGATATTAACAAAACCCTATTACTTTGCTAGCTCTGTACTATATTCAGTACTATTTCTGGTCTAATAATCTCTTAGAAGACTGTACTGTTGATTTAAGACATTTGTTTTCTTTTGGTTTCTTGTTATCTAGAGAGTGTTAAGTCAATTAAATAGGTTCCAAATAATGTTGAACTATGTTCAACCACAAAGGTGGCTTAAGAATTCTGTGTTGATATGCATCGTAGTTTGAAAAAAATGAAGTCAACTAGCAGTGCTTGCCATAGTTGGAAGCTTGGGATTGCAGTGTTTCTTGTGTCCCATATTCCTGATTTAAATGACATGTAGGTAGAATTCATCATTTCACTTTGTTCTTTTATTTAGATGCCCTACTCTGCTAACCTATTCTCCTCTGTATCCAATAGTATAACAAACTGTCAAGTAATTCTTAAGATCTCAAAAATTTAAAACACAAGAGCACCACATCCTTGAGAATATTTGCCATATAATAGAGGTTTATATTTGTAGAAACAGCTTTAAATGTTTCATGAGTAGGGGATTTAAAAATGGTTACAGGGGTGCTTGGTGTAGTGATCTTTTCATGACTCTCCTGTCATCTGGTGGTGCCTGCCATTTTTTTTTTTTAAAGATTTTATTTATTTATTTATTTATTTGACTGAGAGAGAGAAAGAGAGCGCAGCAGGCAGAGTGGCAGGCAGAGGGAGAGGGAGGAGCAGACTCCCTGCTGAACAGAGAGCCCAGATGTGTGGCTAGATAGATCCCAGGACCCTGGGGTCATGACCTGAAGCAAAGGCAGCTGATTTAATCAACTGAGCCACCCAGGCACCCATGCCAACCCATTTTTAAAATAAGGCTTTCTCTGTTTTCTTGGACTTATTTTGGTATTCAAGTTCTCTGATTTCTGACTTGGTTACTTACAATTCCCTTAATCCCTTACTGATCTCCATTCTAGCTTTTATAGTTATTCTCCAGCTTTTATTCTATTTACTATTATTCCTATTAATGCTAGATAGTAACTAGCTCAGTCCCTGGACAAACATGGGTATCTATTCAACATTTGGTATGAAACCAGTAAAAGTTAATAATTTCAGGAGAACAGGGGAGTTCGCATGTCTGTGCAAATCTGACTGCCCAAACAGGACCATACTATTTGAAATCTATTGATACATAGTTGTTATAGTTAGTGCTTATTATAGCCCATCATGTATATTCCTTATCAGCAATCACTGATAGAAATGGCTCTAATCCAGGGTACAATATGTTTCTATAGTTACTATGGAAGTAATTTCCTTTAGCATCAAAGCTAATTACATAAGCACAATCTTAGATATGAATACATGGTGTCGTTACATTAGCTTTCATCCTTCATATGACCTTCATTTCATTTTTAAGTAAAAGTGCATAAGAAGAAGAGAATATTTATTGTGAAGGTAATTGGTTAATCGAAAACAGTTTCAAATATTAACTTTTGTTAATGAAATCTACGGAAATACCTAGCTAAGTAGGAGACCACTATGGTTTTAGTCAAATGAAGGAAAAGAATCAATAAAGCAGGACAGATTGAATATAGCTGTGAAAGAAGTAATACTAAATGTAAGACAGGATTAAAATATAGCCGTAAACTCAGAATTAACTTTAAATTATTCTGCAATTTATTTTTATTTTTGGATTGATTTCTCTTTCTCTTTGAAACAGATTTAAAGTAGTTTCCTTCTATAAACTGACATTCTAATCAGCTAGCATTTTAATGTATTATAATATTAATATATCATTTAATATATTAAAATATTATAGATATTCAGAATAAATATGATTATTGCTTAGGTTATGAAAACTTAGGCATTTTACTTCCGTTGAAGAATGTAGTTTGGGGAATAACATAACCTATTTTAAGTTAAAAATCTTTTCCTTGAGCACATTTTTGTATTAACTTTTGATTGGCCCCTCAGAACCTTTCCCAAGGTTACATTCTTACAGTTGCAAATTTGTGAAAATCTTGTTTCAAGAAACAACTAGGGATATATTGGTTTTATGATCTGGTAATAGAATGTCTAGTTTTACATCCTCAATTTTAATGAAAATGTGGTGAATGTAAAAAAGCCTTTCAAACTGTCACTGTGTATGTCAGACACATGCAGTCACTGTTTGTATATTAAAATCCCTTCTGGCTTGACAGCGTGCCTACACATTTTTTTTTAATTAGAGTAATTCACATCTCTTCACTCTTTCTCTTTCTGTATCACAGAGGGAATAACACTTAGTTACGATGAACTCCAGCTAGTCCTGGACACTACTAGATCTTTCGAATTATCTAATTAACAGCAAGATGCTTTCATAGCTATTTTTCCTGCCCCTTTCAGACTCAGTTGCATGGTCCATAAAGAGGCAATAGGAAGGGCATTATCATCTATGTCCAGTATAATTCTGAAACGGTGAGGCCATAAGTGGAAGCAGCTGCTGCTTTCCTAATTGTGACTAGCGCAGAGAAAATAAAGAGTATAGTGAGGAGAGCTTTTAAGGTCCCGCTTCCCACATCATACACAGAGCATCTGGGCTGAGATTACTTTGCAAGCAATTTGCGATTTCTAACGATAACATTAAATAACAAAAAGAATATATATAATCACCTCAGGAAGAAGATGTAAAACTTCTGCTGTTTTAGACCTTAAGCAAAGAAGCATCAGTCAGTATGTTTTGAGAAGATGTTACAATTGGCCATTATCTAAAGGCAATGGCATGTTTCTCAGGGTCAATTTCATATTACTTGGTGGCTCCTTTAATTCTCAAGAGTAAGAAACTGATTGGGATTGTAGACATTATTATATTGATGTGTGGTGAAAATTAGATCTATTACAGGAAAATGAGTGGATATCTTCGGGTTGCAGAGCGCAGAAATCAATTCTGAACTTGTTTAAACCCAAAGGATATTTTCTTTCTTTTCAATCAAATAAAATAAGTTGATATTTTAACCAAAAAAAAAAAATGTAAAAAGGGTATTGACAGATAGGATCCATGTGTTTTTCTTCTAAAGCACTACTGGATGAGCTTCCTGAAAGTTAGATTAACATTTTATATGGAAGTCTTAAATTTTTAGAAAAATAATTACAGATTTTAAAGAGTACAGGAAGCTGAAGGGTCCCATGGAAAAGTCCATAAATTAAATTCTAAACGTATTATGTCTAAATTAGTAAGTCAAAGAAAAAGTGATCTGGAATCACACACACAAAGTATTCTTCAGAAGAACAAGAATAGAGGACAAGGTGGGGGAAAGGTGAACGGTAGCTGTGCATGAATTTAACATGAAGGAGGATACACAGAATAAAGCCACTGTGGAGTGTGGGATAGAATAAGTTGGACTGTGTAATCCTGAAAATGTCTCTTCAGTCAGAGGTCACAAGCCTCTAGAATTTAGAGCAAGCTATAAAATGGGATACTGAGGACTGACCACATAGTTTTTGAACACTGAATGGGGGCTAATTATAACTTGCCTGAAGCTACAGACTCCCATTATAATTTAGTGTAACCATGAGACATAATTAACGATAGAGAAAATACATCATGCTGGAGAAGAGAAGAAAGTGAGAAAAGTTAGTATACACCCAGGCATAGCTCCATTAGGGAGAATATGTTAGCTCTACTGATAAAAGGGCATCATAATGCATCTCTTCAATCCAGGGATGGAAAGGAGTTCTTGACCTGCAGCACATTCCAAAAGAGATTTTGATGAATGCAATCATCCTGGGCCCTCAAAACTATCACCAGAGGGGGAAAAAAAAAAATACATCCTTCTGTGCTAATGCTTGAGAAAATGTCTCAGTTGAGTAGAGTTCATACCAATAAATTTTAAAAAGTTTAATTTCATATATAAAAGACATGCTTTTGTTTAATTAATTAATTAATTAATTAACTTTTTTACTTATTTAAGTAGGCTCCACACCCAGCTTGGAGCCTAATGCAGGGCATAAACTCACAACCCTAAGATCAAGACCTGGGCTCAGATCAAGAGGAGGCCATTTAACCAAATGAGCCTACCCAGGCACCCTCCTTTTGTCGATTTTTTATTTGCATTTTTCAGTGTTTGCCAATGCAAGCAGTGTGCCCAAATAAACAACATGAACAAAAACATTCCAGTTGATTCTGAATTGTGTGGACTATGTTACATGACTAAAGGCAGGCATTTTCTAGAAGAATATATCAAGTCACTCAGTAGTCATACAATATTCTAATAGAAGCAAAGAGTTAATGTTAGCATCACTATACATTTCATAAGAGCTTATGATTGCTAAATCATAATATAGGGGTTAAATATAGCTTGTAGAGTATTTTACAAAACCAGGTGGGCAATTATGAGCCTTTAATAAGGACATGAAAAGATGGAGGATTTGTTTTAATGTCTCGAGAAAATTAAACTATATTTTGAAATGTTTTATGAATAATGATGCATCTAGGGCTTTAAAGGCAAATGTTTTAACACTTATTCAAATGTTATACACTTATTCAACCTTATGTTTATTTTAGCATTATTTACAGTAGCCAAGATATGGAAGCAACCAAAGTGTCCATCAGTAGATGAATAAATCAAGAAGTTTTATATATAAATTCAAGAGAATGCTACTCAGCCATTAAACAAAACAATACTGGGGGTGCCTGGGTGGCTCAGTCAGTTAAGCTTCTGACTCTTGGTTTCAGCTCAGGTCATGATCTCAGGGTTCTAAGATGGAGCTCCATGGACTCTGTGTTCAGTGTAGAATCTGGTTGTTCCTCTCCCTCTTCTGCTCGAGATTAAGAAGCACAGACTCCCAGTTACAAAATAAGCAATTATGAAGATAAAATATGAAGATGTGAAGGGAATATAGTCAATAAGATTGTACTAATGTGAGGTATCTGTGTGGCTCAGTTAATTGAACATCCAACTCTTGATTTCGGCTCAGTTTTGATCTTGGGGCGGTGAGATAGAGCCTGGTGACAGGCTCGGTGCTGTCTCTCCCTCTGCCCTTCTCCTGACTCTCTTTCTCTAAAATAATAAATCTTTTAGAAAAAACAGATTGTAATATTGTTTAGTGACAGATGTAAACCACAGTGGTGAGCACTGAGTAATGTATAGAATTGTTGAATCATTATGTTGTACGCCTGAAACTAATATAAACTTTGTATTTTAGATATACATCAGTAATATTTTTTTTAATTTAGAAAGGTAAAATGTTTTATTTTTAAATTGACTATTTTTTACACTAAATACACTATTTTATAACCTGCTGGAAATGTAACATTGTTTAAAAATGTATGTGTCTTAAGACCCCTAACTTTCACATACTCTGGAAGATATCTGGTGCTCTCTTAAGATGACTGAATTTAAAAGATGACAGGCCTATGCACACTTAGAGTTGATTAAATCAAATACGAAGCAGATAGTAATTTTACTTTATCTACAGCTAATTAGTTGTATGTCATTAATGGAGTTTGAAGTTTCAGGTTCATGTCCATTCATCTATTCAATCATTTAATACGTTTTATTGAAAACCATTATACGCTAGATTTAGGGCTTGGTAAGGAAGATGATATAGTGGCCAATTATTTTTCCTAATACGTAATATTTAAACTAGTTTTATGTGTATTAGTCTTTCTCCCCAAAATAATTATAATCTACATAAAGGAAATAAATTTTATATATATTTTGACACATTCGTCAGTGTTGTGCAAATTTGCAGGAACTACTTATTGAACTGAATTAAATGAGGTGCTATATTGCTACTGAATGCATCAGATATTTTGTTCAGGTGAGTTGGCTGTCTTCTAATGAAGCTGTGACTAGAATTTAGATTAGATTTTCATGCTTTACTGAATTTATGGATAATTTCCATACTAGAAATAAATATAGTCTATAACCAAAATTTCAGATGAGCCTGTTCTTCATGGGTTGCTAGTTTTTATTTCTTTGTTTAATTCTAACAATATTTCATAAATGTTCACATACAATGTTAATCTACCCAGCTATTATTTTCAGTTTCTCAAAGTATAAGAACAAAGGCTCACAAGTCTATTGCTATCCCATAATAATTAACACTTTATTTTCACACAGGTGGTATTCAGTCAATGTTGATTATGAATGGATTCTCTACAACTTAAGATGATCTGGTGTTTTTAGGCCCAAAGTCCTTTCACTCCTATGTAGATAGCCATCTGATTAAACTGTTATTTTTCCTTCTGAGAGATTCATAATTGACTTCTTTTTAGTCTAATAAAAATTTTATAAGTTTTATAAAAAATATAACTTTTATAAAATTTCCAGACAATTTACCATGTTTTGGGGAATTTCATAATTTGATGAATCCTATAATAGGAATACATTCATGTTAATATGAATGTTTTTGGTTACCTGAAGGCTAGCCCAGACAACCAAACCTCCACCATGAAGGAAAAAAAATAAAACCTAGGGAATGCACCTGGTGATGCAGGAAAGAAACAACTACTGGGCAAAAAGGAAAAAAAAAGCATTCAAGTTTTTTATGGTTCACTTGTGAAAAATATTGGAAGGCACAGGAGAGAATATACTTGAGTATTTCTAAAATCAATCAGGTGGAACAGAAAGTGATCTTATTCTAATGCCATGAGGTAATATCATTACTAACTTTGAACAATTTTGAACAATTTTGAAAGGATTAATTCAGCAAAAGTGCCTTTAGGAAAGCCCAATAATTGATTTTAAAAATAGTCTCCCAGGGACAACTGGGTGGCTCAGTCAGTTAAGCATCTGACCTTAGGTCATGCACTTGGGGTCCTGGGATGGAATGCCACTCCGGACTCCCTGCTCAGCAGGGGTCTGCTTGAGAGTCTTTCCCTCTGCTCCCTGACCACCCCCCCACCTCCCCGCCACTTTTACACATTCTCTCTCAAATTAAAAAAAAAAAAAGGAAAAATAGACAATCTCTCAGGTATACAATGTCTGATTATATCTGATACAAAATCTGATTATGTTTTCCATTATGCTTATAAAAGATAAAGATGAGAGTTCAAAATAAAGGAGCAAGTTTTTGGCAGCATTGACAATTACCTGACCAAAGTTTCTAGTTTTGACAGTAGCCAAGAACATGAGAGAACAAATATAGGGAATTACACAAAGATGGGAAAATTCATTATTACAGCAAAGTCGACTGTTACTAGTTTTGATTCCTTTTACTTTATTTTTTTATATATTTTTTAATATTCTTTTCACTGATCGCTCTCTCTGGTCACCAATAATGCGTTTCACTACAATTTTCTGATTATTGACTGGTTCTCAGGAGAACTGAGTTATATCTAGGTAAAATAGATATGCTATCATGAGACATTCTTGTGGAAAATATAACACTTATTAAGGAATGAAAAAAGAGAGAACTCAGTCCTTAGTTTGTGGACAGAAAAGTCAAAAGTTATCAATAAACTGGAGAATACAAAAACTTACCTGCTTCGCCTACTTCTTTGTGCCATTTCCCTACTCTGGGGCCATCACATGAAGCATAAAGTTGCAGCTCAGATTGAAACAATTGTTCCAAGAATTTGGTCTGTGCTTATAGCTACCTACCTTGACCTATTGTATCTCAGATGAATTTCTTTAAAAGTGCTTAAGAAAGCTATCTACCAAGATTAAGGGACAGAGTTGAAAACAACAATAATGTTAAAGTATTTTCTTTCATATTCAAACACCAGGCCTTCATCAAGAGATTATGGCATTAAAAACATTTGGATTAGATCAGTGAGGAATATCTCAGTCTCAAATGGCAGAATACACCACACAAAATCAAATGGCAGAGATAATCAAATATTAATCAAGCACAATGTATAGACATAACTTTTGGAACAAAAAATAGGGGATAAAAAATATGAATGATATTGAATTGCAGAAAAAGTTTAGAACTTCAGGGAATTTTGAAGACATCACAGAAATTGTGAGATCTGAGAAAATGGGATCCTTACAATAAACAGTGAGTAATGAGGAAATTATTATAGCAAGCAGAAGGACACTAGCGAAATAAAGATGATTTGAGAGTAGTGCATAGATTGGTTTGAACTAGCAAAGGTTTCTCTCTCCCAACTAGCTTACAATAAATAAGGCTAAGTGCTACATTGAGGACAGACCTTGAATGTAAGGTTGAATAGACTTCCTGTGAGGTCAGGTAGGGCCTTGCATAACTAAGCCTGTTAATGTCATCAGGTTTTGCCCTGTAGCAGTTAACAGGATTAGGGCAGTTAGGGACCAAAGTAGAGATAAATATTTTATAAGAACATACAGTGGCTTTCAAGGATACATTGCATGGGTCACCAAGGCCTTAGAGATATTTTTTTGGTAGTGAAAGCTACATACCTGAAGGAATGGAAGAGCAAAAAGGAAGGTACTGATACTTCAAGTAAAATGTGTTGGAGCAATGGGATTAATCTTGATTATTAGCTCAATGAAGAACAATATTAAGAAAAGGACAGAATATATTTCAGCAATCTTAGAAATTGCCATGTGTTCATGGTTTTCAAATCCAACTATACCACTTCCTAGAGTTTATGAATGTGATCAAATGAATTAGTCTATTTCTTCATGGCTACACCAGCATAAGAATAGTTGTAATTACCAGAGTTTTTGCAAAAATTGAAAAAAAAATTATGGAAAGAGTAGTGCCCTGCACGTAAGTACTCAGTAAATGCGAGTTTATATAATTATGATCATTAACAAGATTCATTACATGTAGAAATCAGGGTTTGTTTTTGGAATTTTTAGCTTCAGTATTTTTCAACAGAAAAAAACAGAAGCTTACTTAAGTAGCAGGGATATTTACTAAATCAGTTTCAATTGTGTTTTGAAACACATTGCATTGCATACTTAGTATCTTTTTTTTTTATTTTTTTTAAACATGAAACAAGAAGAGGAGCTGTGCCTGCGATTCAAAGTAAAAGATTTGGCAGACTTGTTATATCTTGTTTATTTCATTTAGTATCCTGTAGGGCACATCCAAGTCTTTGTTTTAAAGTTGATTGGGAAAATTGACACCCAATGTTGGTAATTTTATTATGTTAGTCTTGGTGTTTCAATGAAATGTTGAAGTTTTTGAACTAAGTCTTTCATTAAATTATGAATCTCTTACAGGCTCACTGTGCTAAGAAGTTTGTTAAATAAATTTTCCTTTTTAAAAGTGGAGGAAAAAATAAGTGCCTAAGGGAAAAACAATTAGGCAACTATATAAGTAGCAGAAAGAATGATATGATATGGCAGGAAAGCTCATATCAGATTGCTTGCAGGGAGATGACGAGGGGGAAACAGGTGTGAGTGTCTCTTGGAAAAGCAATAGAGTACCATGATTTGGTGACTGTTCCAATTCGGAGGGATTAGAGAGTGGTAAGTCAAAATGCCTCAGAGGTGTGAAGTAGAGGATGACTAAAACAAAGAAATTATTACTGAAATGGCAGCATCAAAAAAGGGACACACTTGAGCCAGTCATGGTAGAATATTTACCAAATGCTTTTTTAATTCTCTTTTTCTATTAGGAGCAGGAATATTGGTTTCAGATTTATAATCAACCCAAGAGACAAAGAGGCTGCAAGTTGTACAAATATGCCTCGCTTTTATTTATTTTTTTTTGAAGTTTTGATTTAAATTCCAGTTAATGAGCATAGAGTGTAATACTGGTTTCAGGTATACAATATAGTGATTCAGCTCTCCCATACAACATCCAGTGCTCATCACAAGTGCCCTCCTTAATCCCCATCACCTAGTTCACCCATCCCCCCACCCACCACCCCTCCAGTAACCATGAGTTTGTTCTCTATAGTTCAGAGGCTGTTTCTTAGTTATGCCTAGTTTATAGAAGGGATTATGTATCAAATACTATAAAGTATTTTCATCTAAAGCATAATGAAGGTCTTATAACCTTCTCGCATATCCTTGAATGTCTTGTCCTTTAGCACTCCAGATATTTACAGTCATGCAGAGAATGCTTAGTATGTACATAAACCTCAGCTTGGGAGAGCTGGCACCATGGTTTGCAGGAATCTCTGTAGCCACCCAGGGATGGACAGGATGATATCCAATTTTTCGTCCTCTGCAGCTCATCAATCCTGGTCACACGTTGCTCTATTAGCACTTTCCACAATAGATGAAGGAATTTAATCTACTCGGATGGACTCTCATGGAACTAGTATGACCTAATTTCCTAGAAATGTTTTAGTTTATTATTATGAGATTTTTTAATCAAGGATGAAATTCTCAGACTTCCTTAAGGTTAGGAAAGCCCACATAAGAAGCCATTTCCTTCTTTCTTCTACTAGTTCACTTTCCATTTTCAAGGATTATTTAGATCCTTTACTTAAATACATTAGTCCTTCCTCCTGAAACCAATATTGGGAGTGTATAGGTCTTTATGCAATGTGTCAGCTGATGGTACCATTCATTATTCTCAGTTTAAACAAACGAGTTTCAGTCTAATGGCTATTACTATTTTGGATTATTTAGATTGCATTTTTCCAAAATCAGATACTACCCTTAATACTTAAAACCAATTTATTTTTTTCTAAGGTGTGTGTATATGTATGTGTGTGTGTGAGAGAGAGAGAGAGAATGAGACAGAGTGAGAAGGAGGGATGGAGAAAGGGAGGGAAATCCTCTTGAGCTATTACCTGTATGATTTCACCTCTAGACCAGGCCAACCTAGCTCAAGATTAGGTTCTGAAGCTTGGATGAAGGGATGAGAGCGTGAACACCAGGTGTAAGCCCTAAGAAATCTCTCTGTGGATGGAAGAGGATGACTGGACAACAGTCTTTACTTCAGGAGACTAAAGAGCATGAAGACATTTCCACCAGGACAGTGGGGCAGACTGTAGACCAGAGCAGGTCTTTTCTGGGCGTGCTAGTACAGTGATTAGTCTCTGAATGCTTTGTATCCTCTCTCCTTTACATTCTATGAGGAGGGTACAGACATAACTACCATGGAACTGGATACACATGATATAGCTGTAATTATTTCTAAAATGTCATAAGAGGTACTTAACCTTGAAACCTGTGAGCACCTTCCCCTCCCAGAACTCTGTCACAGCACTGTACTCAGTGACATTTCAGATAGTATGGTCCTACCATATTTGTTTTCCCCACTGAGATATAACTGACAAATTAAAATTACATATAATTAAAATGTACAATGTGATGGATTGATATACATATATATTGTGATGATTATCACAATCCAATTCAACATTCATCACCTCACACTTACTTTGTGTGTGTGTGTGTGTGTGTGTGTGTGTGTGTGTGTGTTGTCCAATCATATTTTTAATAACACTCTTGGCAGGCTTTCAAAAGGGGACTGCTTTGTCGGATATTGTCTTTATATGACATTTTATCCCCATCTAATATTCACTTTCTAATTTAATTTAGCATACTTTATTATTGGTTTCTCCGTTTTGGTTCTAAGTGTCAGACTCTGGTCCTCATATTTGCCTATTTTTGGTTCCACTGACATTGTTCCTGGACTTCACCCCTCCCAGGTTCTGATTTTTCTGTATCTACTACTAGTAAATTATGCATGTAGTCTAACCTTAAATTTGTGAAAATGTCAGATATAAAAACAATAAGTGTTTAGAAAGAGCAGGGCACATCTAAGGTACTAGTATGACATTTTAAACTTATTGGGAATCTATCCAACTGATCTGATTACATCTCAAAAAATAATGAACTAATACACAAGTGATTTAAAAAAACAAACAAACCTGGTTATCTATGTGAGTCAGGTTTGATTCAGGGGCTCGGGGCACTGAACGTTTCCCTGAGATCCACCTTTATAAATCTGGGGTTGTGTGCCATAAAGTGCTATGAGTTAATGCACCTTGATTTGCCTATTGATGAGCCAGGCTAATTATAAGTCAATGCCAATTTGCTGCATTCTCTGTAAACAGGAGCATGCTGAATGTCTCCTGCTATCACCTGTGACTGTGGACTCTAATTTAGGCTGCCTCCAGAATGTTTCCATTTTTATGATCTTTTCTTAAGTTAGATTGGATTTCTGGTTTTAAACAAGTCAAGAGAAAAGTATTAGGCAGTGTTTCTTTAAGCACCATTCTTGCTGTGTTTCAAAGTCTCCCTTGTGCCTACAAAGTAGATCTCTTAATCTGTGCTCATCCTTGTAATATTGGAAGCTTTCACTGACAGTCTTAAAAATAATGACAATCTCTATGTACTAGTTTAAGAAAACTCTAAAAATAGAGCAATCCTACAACCCAGCAATTGAACTACTAGGTATTTATTCAAAGGATACAAACAGTGATTCAAAGGGGCACCTGCACCCCAAAGTTTATAGCAGCAATGTCCACATTTGCCAAATAGGGAAAGAGCCCAGATGTCCATCGACATATGAATGGGTAAAGAAGATGTGGTGTATATGTACAATGGAATATTACTCAGCCATGGAACCAGAGGGTATTATGCCAAGTGAAATCAATCACTCAGAGAAAGACAAATACCATATGATCTCACTCGTGGAAGTTAAGAAACAAAACACATGAACACAGGGAAGTGAAGGAAAAATAAAATAAGATGAAATAGAGAGGCAAACAATAGGAGAGGCTGAACTCTAGGAAACAAACTGAGGGTTGCAGGAGACTAGGTTGGGGGGATGGGGCAATTGGGCGATAGGCATTAAGGAGAGGATGTGATGTAATGAGCACTGGGTGTCACTGGGTGACACCCAGTGCTGGGTGCAACTGATGAATCACGACATTCTACCTCTGAAACTAATAATACAGTATATGTTAACTAAGTTGAATTTAAATAATTTTAAAATATATAGAGAGAGACAGAACTCCAGGAACAAGAAGTTAAATAGATGGGATGACTATGGGTGGAGAGTTGTGTTTTTCAGCAAACTGGGACTTTCTTCTACCTTAGTAAGAGGTAAACATCCTGAGGTGTCTTCTTTCATCCACCAGGGACCAACGGCAAGAATCATATGGTTGTATAAAAAACCTCATTAAAGAAAACTGAAGAGCCAAGTATAACCTAGCGCTCAATCTAATGAAATCTGGCCCTCTCTATTTGTTATATTGTCACAGTCCCTTGCTAGTTAGCTCTGGGACAGCCATTTTTAAAAGAGTCGTGGCAAGGCTTCTACTGAGACTGAAGTCTTCATTTGCTGAATTCACTAGTGACACAGCATGCAACTGTATTAAGCCATCTTACTAAATAACAAATGAGATTCCAGAGGCCAAGGCTTACTGAGAAAAACAGTCCTCTCTCACTTCATCTTGGAGCTCAGTGAAACAACCAAACACCTAGTTGGCGTAATTTTTATAATATTTTGTTTTGTCCTGGATAGACTATCTGGCTCTTGACTTAATCAGTGGAATCTCTGAACACTGACTGGATCCAAGTTTTGCTGGAGATTGGGGACTTCCTCCAGTATTTACTTTGTACCAAGTAGTAAATGTACCTTTATTTATCCACAGTGCTAAAAATTGCCTTCATGCCTTTTTTGCTTAGCTTCAATTGTATTTTCTTTTCATTCATTAAGTAATGAATGACCAATGAAAACTTCCCATTTATCAACATGTCTATTTTTGTTTTACTTCAGGAATTCAAAAAAATATTAGATTTAACTCTATCTCAAGCAACCTGCAATTCACCTTGATATTCCTTCTTTTTTTATGTTTTAAGTTGGTTGTGAGCTTGAGTATAACTTGTGGTTCTTTACTTTTGAGCAGGAGGGAGCCATGTTAGCTAAGAGTGACAATATCTCATTCCATTATCTGCCTCCTCAAATTTCATGATAGTTTCTGTAAAGTCTCTATATGAGGATCAAGTAGCATTGCACTTATTTCCATACACTGATGTGTTCTGTGAGGGATAAGATAAAAATACAGTACTGCTTATTTTATTGAGGAAAGTCTTCTTGGCCAACATAATGTCAAAGATTTAGGAAGAAACATGGGAAGAGAGAAAGGAAGGAAGGAAGGAGAATAAGAAGGAAGGAAGGAATTGTCAAAAATATATTATAACTATGATATATTCACAATGAAAAATTCCAATACTGGTTTCTTTTTTTTTTTTTCTTAAAACTCTGACTGACTACAGTATCATTCAAAAACTTCACTATTTCTATGTTTGTGGAGTTACTCATAAGTCATCACCATTTTTAGGACCATATATAAATTCAGTAACAGACATTTAATGCCATATACAAAGGTGAAAGGAACAAAAAGGGGTAGGATAAAAACATTGAGAGCTTTGTTAACTCATAAACATACAGCTCTGTATTTGGATATATGGGTGGTTTGTATATGCATAAATCCACACACAAAAACCACAGAGAATGCGAGATAATCATGGCCTGCTCTTGCATAAGTTAGTGCACATTTTCAGCATCCTAGGCTCATTCTCTCCCCATGGGTCATACATAGCCCAATTATCATAGACTTCATGTTCTCACAATCTAACAGCATGTCTAATAGATCAGTGTGTATCCAGGAAAAAATTTTTGTGAATTAAAATATTACTTGATCTATAACAGGGAAGCTTCTAGGTCTAGTGGGCAAAGATCTGACTTAATGTTGCCACAATGGTCTCTTTATCTAGCTTTCAGACCTAAGACAGCCTGAATGGAAGCTTAGGCCTCCTTGAGAAAGTATGCTACAGTATTAACATCAGTGTGCAATCTCCAATCTTTCCCCAAGGAAAAGTATAGCTGCTATCTGGGAGATCTCTGTATGAGAAATGAAAACAACCAGCTACTTCAGGGATTGCTGAATACTGGCTGTGAATTAAACTTGGTTATCAGAGACCCCAAATGTCACTTGGGTGTGCTAGTCAAAATGGGGATTTCCATCGATCCATCTTATCCTTCTACTTTATCTTCTGCCATTTTCCGATCTACATCCAATACTACAGTTTGGTTATTTCATTCTTTCTTTTTTTTTTTTTCTTTTCTTTCTTATAGTTAATATTCAGGCTAAGGGGATTTTGTTGATAGACCCTCTCTTTATATATTTCATGTTCTTTCACTTTTAAGTCTTTGAGTTAGTTCCTAGTTCCTGTTCCATCAATATTTAAGGGTCAAAAGTAGCTTAGATACTTCAGATTAAAAATTTAAAAACAAAACAATTGTAGGCATCCTTTAACAGTTTCCAGTTCTTCATTTTATATCAAAATATGTAGTCTTGATTCTTTCCATGCTAGACTTTCTCCCTCATGCCAGAAATATTTCTTTCCATGCTAGAGTATCCCCTTCATGCCATATCACGGACTAATAGCCTCCCTTAAAGATTTCTGCAGCTAATTATTTGCAGAAGTCTTTCTTCATGTTTAGCATCTTCATCCTTTCTTTGTGTGGTCACAGACTTATTCTTGATTATTATTTCCTGCTCTGTTTCTATCACTCCAGCTTTATTTTAAATCTTGCACTTAATTGTCTAAGCTATTCTAAATTGTCTTTGCATATGTTCTCCCCGCTGCCTACTATGCTCTCTTTCCTTCATATTCCAGCGTCAGCACCGTCTTCTCCCTGATTGCTTGTGATTCTGTTGGGGAGTTTTTAAATATGTTTCACCATTATTTTAAGAATTCCACTGTAGCAGTATCATGTTGTTTTCTAATGTGTGCGTTGTCTGTGGCTCTCTCTAAAGTACAAGCTATTAGAGGACAAAACTCTAAAGGAATGCCTGATATTCAATGAATTGATATGTTTATTAATCTATTCATCAATCAGCAAATCCACATATACATCTCTTTTACATATTCCTGAAGCTTTGGGGAGGTTTTTGGAGACCTGAGGTCTGAAAAAACCTATAGAACCTCTTCTCAACATGAGGCCTATTTTTTAAAAGAAGCCACTCTCTAGAAGTCTTCTAAACAAAAGATTCTCTTGCAAGTTCAGCAAAGACTAGGGGTAAGAGAGATTTAAAATTGCCTGAGGTTATGAACACTATATTAACATCTAAAGACAATGGTCATATGCCATTTCTGCCTTATAAAAAATTGCACATTTCTCTATTCTCAGCTACCTCTTAAGTTTTTTTTTTTTCTTTTTAGAATATCCTGCATTGGGAAAGTATCACAGAGTTAGTATGTAGTAAAGACCTGGCTCTATCTTAAGTATTTAAAATACAATAGTTTGTCTATTTCTTACAGTGGCTCTAAGATAGGTGCTACTATTCTAAATGTACGGAGAGGTTCTTTAAAGCCATCTGATAACAACTGGTAGAGTTGGGATTTGGAACACGTTTTTCAGTTGACCGTAGGGCAATTTGCTTAATTTGTAAGTTATACTTCCCCTTTGACCTGGTACTTGAAAATCAAAACAGTCTAATTATGGACATTTTGACTTATGAATATTCCCCAATGCTGTAACAATTTATCAACTATAAATGTTAACCCCCTAAAAGTTAAAATCATAAGAAGTTTTATCAGAAGAGAGGAAATAGTGGAGAGATGCTACTAAGGGACAGACTGCTGTCTGAGTGCCGGGCTCATGGGAAAATGCCACCTCTTCCCCGATGTGCTCTCTCCTTCAGTCTGAATTTGGCAAGTCTGTATCTCTAGGTCTGGTTCATGAATAAATCAGCTTCTGGGGGCAGGTAGTTTGCCTTGGCATTTACTACAAAATCCATTTACAAACTAGATCAACAGACCATTTTCAGGATAAAGGAGTGAATGGATGATTGAGCAGCATTTTTATTTCTGGTCTACTTCAAAGTTTCTATTAGCATACACAGCGTCACCCCCTACAATTCTTCCTGCTGTTCCCCAAAAATGAAGTGCCACATTGCTTAGAAGACTATTGCTGAATAAAAATAGTAAAGTTAAGAGGAAAAAAAGCGCCATTGCAGAGCTTTAGATAATACTTACTTTAAATGTTTTGCTGGGACATTTTCTGAAAGAACACATTTCTTTTCCATTAGTTATTAGTGAATATTCCATTTTTATTATCTTAGCAAGAAATGGTAATAATCGATAATGAAGTTTTATCTTCTTAACACACTTTTAAGTGAAACTACTGCTCTGTTCTTACAAATTGGAATAGAACTATGGATGTATGAACATTTGTTGTTTTTAAAATCTGTTTTGACTCTTCACTTTGAATGTCCTTCTTTTCGTCTTTGACACCACTTTGTCCCACAAATCATGGTGTTATTTAACAAAATGCAGATTGTTTTATTTTAATCATTTTGAAATATGGGAGTTTCTTATTGGGAGTGAAATTATGACTTTTAGATTTTACTATACTTCGTGCATTTTAACAAGGAAAGGGATTGCGTAATTTATGCATTGAGCTGACTGCTATAATGTCACCTGTAACTGGACACTGGAGCCCTGTCCCATGGTATAGACTAACTACCTTATATACTTCTAGGATTTGCAATGTCCTAAAGTAGGATACACTTTCAGGATTTGCAATCATTTTTGTACTGTGGTGAAAATTGAAATATCACAAAGAAAAATGGTTGTGAAGAAGTAGAATTCATAAAATAACAAGTATTAAACTACCAAATCCTGAGTATATTCCCTTTTAAGATTAACTTATAAACTGCCGTGTTTGGTGCTTTTATTTATTTACTTATTTATTTATTAAATTTATTTATTTATTTGACAGACAGAGATCACAAGTAGGCAGAGGGGAGGGGGGGAAGAGCGGGGAGGCTCCCCACTGAGCAGAGAGGCCGATGCAGGGCTTGATCCCACAACCCTGAGATCATGATCTGAGCCAGAGGCAGAGGCTTAACCCACTGAGCCACCCAGGCACCCCTGGTACTTTATTTATAAATGACACTTATCCAACCTCTTTGACGCTGTTAGACTACTGACAATATGGAAGGATGGATCATCATACTTTTATTGGTATTCAGCTGGTATTGTATATACAAACAAACTACACTTTCCTCTAAAAGTGTTTCATATTCACTATTTGATGTGCTCTGAATCTTGGAACTTATTTTTTTATATCACTGTGGTAGGAATATTTTTCATATTTATTGGGATCTTCCTTAAATCCATTGAAAGAATTGGGGCAGGATGGTTGGGCTCTTGAATGATGTTAACATAGTCTGAATATAGGACTGTCTAGAGAATTAAGGAAGCTACATGATTTGTAGATGTTAAAATTTTATGCACTGTATTTTACCACTATTTTAACTCTATGAAAAATGTCCTCTAATGAAGACACAAGACTACAATGACAAAATTATTCTTGAGGTCGATGGAAATAGTCTGGTACTCTATAGCCCTTAGTTTAAATTATTTATAAAACCACTAAAGATATATTTAGAGCAGAGGTAATTGATTTTATAGGGTGGCCTGTTAACAGTCAAGTGTTATCATTTGTAAACCTCGGGCAACGTTTCACATTAGCAATGTACCATGCCTTTAGGCTAACAACATTGCCTTTAATAGCATATATTAATACAAGCAAGGTAGAGTAGGTTACCTTTTGTCAGGAAAATAGATCCTGCATATGAAGTCCTGATTATTAATTTTAGTAATGTCACTTTTGTATACCCAAATTATAAATGACCTTTCATTTAGTGATTAATTATCTTATGCTTTGGCATTTTTGTGTTTGTTTCTATTTTCCTCTGTTACTACTAAATGCTGATGGCTGCCTCCTTTGGTTCAATATTCTTGTAAGAATGTGACAGAGAACAGCCTAGTACAAAGCTAAATGACATATTAGTATCCCGATGAGAATAAGCAGCATATTGGCTAAGGGCTGGGGAACAACAGAGTTCTTTGTGATTTCTGCCATTTAGAGTATATGAATTATAGTGAAACAGGGACATCTGGTGTAGAATAAGGATGTAAAACTTACAGCAGAAACAAGAAAGACCAAGGTGCCTTAAAATTATAGTTAGTTTCACTAAAGATTTATGCATATCACTGCATATAAATTTTACTCCCCAAAACATTAAACTCCTACTTAATGTATGCATTCTGGGATATTTGGGAGTAGAGTATATGAAATACATAAAATATGATGATTGGATGATGAATAGACAGATATGGCATAAACATATCAAAATTTAACAGTTATAGATGAAGTCTTAGATATATAGTACAGTCAATGAATGATTATTTTATCTTTGCTCTATGTTTGAGAGTTTTCATAGTAAAACATTTGGGAAAAATGTTACCAGTTACACTTAGAAATAAAATTAATTTCTGTTGAAATTTAAATAGTAATTAAAAAACATGAAAACTATGTATAACTCACACGCACAGGAAATACTTTAAAAAAAAAAGAGGTTGTTTTACTCCTTTTTGTTTTCAATATAAATACAATGTTTTTGTCTTAGCTGTTGCTGTATCTTCTGACATCACATAGTAAACTAAGGTTATGCTGTTAATTATGCATTTTTCTGCCATTAGTATCCTGTGTGGGTTTTTTTTGCCTTAAGGAATAGAATGAATATAAAAGATAGATGAAAAGTTGTACTTTTTTTGGTCTCTAAATGAAAAATGTATTCGAATTTGAGAATCCTTTGAGATTTTAGAATTTATAGTACATTCTTAAAATGACTTAAGTTGTCTTATATTGTGTCAAAGTATAGTTTCAGGAATTGCAACCATCTGAAACTTCAAAGAATAGTTTAATAATAATTTTGTGGCAATATGTAAGACCTGAAATACCTTTACTTCAAAGCAAATCCATGCTGAAAAGACCTAACTCTTTATTAAATTTTAATGTAATTTTTAATGCTATTATTTTCCCCAAATTTCGAGACTTCAGAGTAGATATGAGTAAAAGACTGGCATTAGACAGCTTTCTCTGAGTGATTAAGAAAGATTTGTACTAGGCATACTTAAAATAATTTTATATTTTATGTAATCTTTTAGTATCTTTAATATTTAGACCACATCTGGGAAATATAATATTCAATTACTAAAGTGTCCCCTTTCCTACTTCCTTTGTACAATACTTTGACAGTAAGCTTAATAAAGGTTGCTAGAAAGAGGTTCTGAAATTTCATCTGCTTTCTTTATTAAGCGGCACTCTGTTTAAGATCATCTGAATTGTTGCAGAATGGAGAATCCTTTGAAAATACCACTTTGATCCTGGTATTCAAAAAGAAAAATGCCTATATTAGTGTGATCAATGATTAAATATTGCATTCGGAAATAGATAAAGGTTAATGGAATTGTCATGTCTTACTACCATAAATGAGACCATTTTCTTAAGAAATAATATGGAGTTCCTTTCATTTATCCAATAACTATTAAGCATATGGAATATAAAGTTATACAGCTCTAAATATCTGCTTTAGAACTTTATATTTATGTGCTCATTGAAAATTATTGAACTTTTTGACTTCTCAAATTTCTCATTTATATAATGAATTGAATATAATTTACTGTGTTCAGTTATTATGAAGATTGATTGTATAACATGGAACTTATAACCAAGGACATAGGCCATAATTGCACAGTGTTTAAGAGCATGGGCTCCAAACCACACTGCTGGATTTAAATATTATCTTCACCACTTTTTTTTTAATTTTTAATTTTTTATTTATTAATTTATTTTTTATATTTTTTAAATTTTTTATTTTTTATAAACATGTATTTTTATCCCCAGGGGTACAGGTCTGTGAATCGCCAGGTTTACACACTTCACAGCACTCACCAAAGCACATACCCTCCCCAATGTCCATAACCCCACCCCCCTTCTCCCAACCCCGCTCCCCCCAGCAACCCTCAGTTTGTTTTGTGAGATTAAGAGTCACTTATGGTTTGTCTCCCTCCCAATCCCATCTTGTTTCATTGATTCTTCTCCTACCCACTTAAGCCCCCATGTTGCATCACCACTTCCTCATATCAGGGAGATCATATGATAGTTGTCTTTCTCCACTTGACTTATTTCGCTAAGCATGATACACTCTAGTTCCATCCATGTTGTCGCAAATGGCAAGATTTCATTTCTTTTGATGGCTGCATAGTATTCCATTGTCTTCACCACTTTTTTAGCTACTTGATCCTAGAAATTTACTTAATATCCTTTTTCTTCAATTTTTATAAAACAGGGATTTTAATAGAAACAAACTGAGGGTTGCTGGGGGGGAGGTGTATGTGGGAATGGGGTAACTGGGTGATAGACATTAAAGAGGGTACATGATGTTATGAATGCTGGGTGATTTATGGAAGTATAGTTAACTATGTTAACTAAGTGTTAACTATATGTTAACTTTCTGGAATTTAAATAAAAACTTAAACCTCCATAAAGATATTATAGAAAATCTAATTACACTGAAAATATTATTATATTGGGATAGAGACTCATACTGTAGGGATGCGTATTTCACCAAAATTATTTTAAAACTCAGTACAATTTCACTCAAGAAATAAGCAGAATTTTAAAATGCAGAAAATCTGATGCTAAAGTTAATATGCAACAACAAAAATCCATGAATTACTGAAACTACTTTGTAAAAAATTTATCATGGTCCAGAAACAGGAAAGGGAAACTTGCTCCATCAGCCATCTGAGAAACTACAGATCTGTAGCAATTAAACTGTACAGTGTTGAGGCAGGGACAAGGAGTCTACTGGAACATAATGAAGAGTTCAGAAAAAAGATAATGTATTTCACAATCTTGATGTAGGTATATCTATGATATCATATATTAGTGGAAAAGCAATGATGAAGAAAAATAAAATTGGTAGCCTCTCCAGCCACATGAAACAGAAGTTCATATTACTTTAGCTATGAAAGTAAAACAATAACATCAACAGAAAAATATTTTGATCCCAAAGTTATGTATGTGTGTGTGTATATATATATATATGCACACACACACACACACACACACACACACAAATAGTTTCTTAGCAGTGAAATATATTGATAAAATTAATAAAAAGGGAATGCTTTAGGGCAATTCATTGCAATATTGAAAAACAACAATAGTACAAAAGATGATAAAGAATATAAGTCAATTCCTTCAAAGGAGATCAAAATAAAAACTGCAAAAAGATAATCATTTTTTATAAATGGAAACTCATATAGTTAAAAACTATGGAAATATATACAACCTCACCAGTAGGCAGAGAAATACTAAATTTAACTCTTAATAAGATACAAACTTTATACCTAACAAATAGGCAAATATTAGATCATTGAATATCAACTGAGATATAAACAGGCAGCTATATGAAGAAAAAGAGAACATTATTGGTAAAACTACTATGGTATTTAGTTTTTGGTGGGTAGATATTAACCTCAAAAATCTCACAGACACATAAGGTATTTAATTTTTTTGTCCAATTTGCAGTAGGTTAATTGATCTAGGCTTGATTTGGTTGGGCCCAACTAATTTCTGACTTTTAGTTGGGGTCATGCCTACTCCACATGTTATCATGCTCCTCTTTGGGTATTTCTTAGGAGCACAAGAGAACTGGGAAAATCATGTAAGCACATTTCAGCCACTGTTTTCATTTTGGCCACTAAAATGCCATTAGGTTTGCTACTTATATGACCAATTATAATATCATGATGACATTAAATAATATATTTTTTATCATGGAAGGCACTGCAAGATTGCATGACTGTGGGCATGAGTAAATAAATTCACAGAACAGAGGAATAAAAAATTGGGTAAATAATCCAATATTTCCTCTCACTGTGTACATACCCTACCACCCTCCATCTGGCATACCTTCACAAGGAATGAGATGTAGGGATGTCTGTCACAGCATGTGTCTTTATTTGATTTCTTTCAAAGACTGAGATGAGGACTTGAGTGAAGTGGATTCATTTGGGAAGTGATCCAAAGAATCTGGAGAAAATGAGTGAGGAGAGTTTAACAAGGAAGGAAGAAAAAGCAGTGAAGTATGTTTTATGGAGCTAGTGATCTCTGTGGGTGACCAGAGCTGAATTTGTTGGTGTCCAACTGAGGAAACATGGAGACTTGTACTTCAGAGCTGTCCTCTGCTGACTAGGTCACATGTTCAGTCTTCCACCTGTTGAGGGTAATTTTAGGTTTTAACTCCCCACAGTTCCTGACTGAGCAAGCTTCTGCTTCTTGTGAAGCAAAAACAGGAAGAACTTGTCTTTTTCTTGAAGTGAGTTTTGTATAGGCATGGTAACTTTCGATGACATCTGTAGCTGAGACTACAGGTAGCCCAGTGAATATATTGTGTAGAAACAAATCTTTGGTGACACATTGCTTAGTAACATAATGAATATATCTTGGTTTTCCATCACTAGTCTAATAACACAGTAAAATATGTTATCTAAGTACAATTTTTTTCTTCAGCAATTCTGAAGAAATAACAAACTATATGTGGAAACTTAGCCTAAAGAATATTGAACCAGAAATGACAGAAACCATCAAAATTTATATAAATAATCTCCAAATAGTAACATATATCTATGTAAGCACATATATCACTGAGACATGAATTCTATATATCTATTAAAGTGAGTGTCAATGTCAGAAAGAAGAATATAGTTGAAGGAAAAGATTAAAAAGAAAACATTAGAACAACAAGATGACAGTGATAATGTTCAATGAATGGAGTATCAACAACTTAATTCTATCCGTCTGAAATTCCTGCAGTTGGGATTTCTCCAGATAGAAAGATGATAGGTGATAGGTAGGTCAGTGAGCAGGTAGATTAATAGGTGGATGTAGGTGTAGATCTGGATAGATATCTGTACTTCAATTATGTATTTATATCTTGGCATATCTATCTGCCTCTGTTTATGAATCTAACATCTATTTTTCACCCATTTATTTATCTTCATGCTTAGCAACCTACATTTCTACTACAGAATGTTTACTTCTTCCTGAAATAATAAGTTGATTTAGAGTTAAAAGAGACTATACAGAGGAGAAACCTACTACTAAGAACAATTCATTGTTTCCAAACTTTCTAAATTTAAACAGAACAACTGAAACTTCATGGGCTTAGAGAGAGCTCTACAGATCTACCCTACTTTCAAAATAGAGGTAGTGATTTCTGAGTTAAAATGAAATAATTTCCTAAAATAATTTATATCTAAATACAGTATGTGGATATCAGTGCTAATATCAGGAACAAAGGCAGAGTTGCAATAACTTAAATGATATTTAAAAGCAATTTATTTTTTTAGAATATCTGTGCAAACGCTCTCAAATATTTAATATTAATGAAATCATTTCGGTATTGGCAAAAACATGAAGTCAAAGTTTTTAGTATTTAGAACAGACTGAAAACTTTAGAATTTGTTATTTTTTTGTTTAAAGAAAAAATCTTAAGCATGTAATGTTATATATTATCTTTGAAAATTCTGTAGATAGTATGTTTAATTCATGGATTTTAAATGACAGATTGTTTACACTTTTGTGGAATAGAACCCAACCAACACAATTTTCAAAGATTTTGAAACAAAATGACAAAAGACTTTCATTCTCAGCCCCTTCTCCAAATTCTAATTCTCTGTTTAAGAAATAGGAAAAAAGATTTTTATATAGGTATGATGTATGTTAGATTAACTCTTTTCTACTAATGGAGTAGATAACAACTTACCATTATTCTGAGAATCAATCAATGATAAGTAAATGTTATGATATATACCAAAAAAAAGTCTAGTATAGTTAGAGTTCTTATTATACCTTCACGTTAAAAAAAAAAAAATCTGAGCTGTAACCACTTAACAAAATAATGAAGGAGAGGCACAAAGAAGTAAAAATATAAAATTTAGTGAAATATCTTAGAATATATTTGTTTGTTACAATAAATATCTTTATACCTTTGATAATATCTAAGGAAACTAAGATTAAAAAGTACATCATGCAGTACATTTCAAATAAAGAAAACATTTAAAACCCATGTTTGGAAGAGAAAAAGCAATTATGGAAATATATATGCTATTAAAATATATTTCTTTTCCTTGGTATGACAGAATTTCCACTTTAAATCTTTTTAATACTTCTTGTATTTGCATAAAATATCTCTCAATGGATACACAAGAAATTGGAAGCTATAGATACTGCTGAGGAGGAAATGTGAAAACTGGGTCTGAGGGGGGAGGGGAAACTTACATTTATGCACCCCTTTTTATCTTTTGAAATATATGCTATTACTTTCCTCAAAGTAAAAAATGTAATTTTAACCAAAAATTATAAAACAAAGCAAATTTGTAAAAATCTTTAATCAGTACAGAGAAAGTTTTATATGACTTTATATTACTGCAATATAATACTCTTTCTTAATGAAAGACATCTACTTATTTTTTAAATATTTATTTTAAATCTTTGTGTTCACATTTCTGAAACTGCCAAGACTAGGAGCATTAAAATAATTTTTAGTTCAGTTGAAGTTAATCATTTTTTAGTATAGTAAAGTTTTATTGTAAAATCAAAAAATTTTTTAAAGATTATTTATTTATTTACTTGACAGAGAGAGAAATCACAAGTAGGCAGAAGTAGGCAGAGAGACAGGCAGATAGAGAGGGAGAAGCAGGCTCCCTGCTGAGCAGAGAGCCTGATGTGGGGCTCGATCCCAGGACCCTGGGATCATGACCTGAGCTGAAGGAGGAGGCTTAACCACTGAGCAACTCAGGCACCCTAAAAAAATATTTTTAAATGTAAAAAATTATTTTTAAATGTAAAGATCACACATCACTCATAAATAAATACTGTGTTTCTGTAAATAAGATCTGAAATGTGCACTATAAAGTTTTGGCCTGTGTGCAAAGAAATGTTCCTCATCTATAGTAGAAATGCCAACTTTAAGGGCAGAGAGTCAAAATTAGATGTGATATTTAAGAAAGAGTAAAAATTAGCATATTTAGTAATTCTTTCTACTTCTTTTGTATAGCAAGAATATAAGAGATTCTTTGTTTTCTTTTTTGCCCCTCTCTCAAAAGTTTTAAATTGGATAATACAAAATACACTTAAAAAAGGAAAGCTAGGTAGGTAATTGGTAATGTGTATGTGGGAGATTATCTTGTTCATGGATTATTTGCCTAGTCTGTAACTTTTCTATAAACCTCAATATGGTCTTTTGTTTTTGCTGTACAGTATTTGGCAAATATTCATTTTATTTTGTCTTTATAAATTATTAAATTAATTGGTAAAATAAATTTAGGATCAATAATGTTTAACCATATAAAAAAGGTTACAGTCATTTTTTTAAAAGATTTTATTTATTTTAGAGGGAGAGCCTGAGTGTGAGTTAGGTGAATGTATAGACTTGTCTGATCACCATGTTGTCCATCTGAAACTAATGTAACATTATATGTCAACTATACTTCAGTAAAAAATAAGATGAAAGTAGTTCATTAAGTATGATACATTTTGAGTAAAATCCAAACACTCCTGCGTATTTATAATGATCACAATTGACTTAATGAATTCTCTAGTGAGTTTCATACTGTCCAACAAATACTAGTTTTGTCTTGTTTTATTTTGTTTGTTTTTGGGTTTTCTTTTTGCTTTCAGACTGAGGAACTCAGAAATCTCCTTTCTATTAATTATCATGAAATTTACTGCCAGTTTTTCAGTTACTATGAAAGCCTGGTAAGGATTTTGCCATGCTTAAAACAAATATTTAATTCTGTTTTCTAGCGATTTCATCTTTGAAATATTCAATGCTTAATGATTTGGTCTAATAGTGATCAGGACTACTTTTTGAGGAAGAGTTATAGCAGAGAGAAAATCATTTTTTCGTAAGAGTTATACAGAAGCTAGATAACACACACATAGTTGTTTGTGCCAATGCTTTTTTTTTTTAAATTAATTAATTTTTTATTTTTTATAAACATATATTTTTATCCCCAGGGGTACAGGTCTGTGAATCACCAGGTTTACACACTTCACAGCACTCACCAAAGCACACACCCTCCCCAATGTCCATAATCTCACCCCCTTCTCCCAAACCCCTTCCCCCCAGCAACCCTCAGTTTGTTTTGTGAGATTAAGAGTCACTTATGGTTTGTCTCCCTCCCAATCCCATCTTGTTTCATTGATTCTTCTCCTACCCACTTAAGCCCCCATGTTGCATCACCACTTCCTCATATCAGGGAGATCATATGATAGTTGTCTTTCTCTGCTTGACTTATTTCGCTAAGCATGATACGCTCTAGTTCCAACCATGTTGTCGCAAATGGCAAGATTTCATTTCTTTTGATGGCTGCATAGTATTCCATTGTGTATATATACCACATCTTCTTGATCCATTCATCTGTTGATGGACATCTAGGTTCTTTCCATAGTTTGGCTATTGTGGACATTGCTGCTATAAACATTCGGGTGCATGTGCCCCTTTGGATCACTACGTTTGTATCCTTAGGGTAAATACCCAATAGTGCAATTGCTGGGTCATAGGGCAGTTCTATTTTCAACATTTTGAGGAACCTCCATGCTGTTTTCCAGAGTGGCTGCACCAGCTTGCATTCCCACCAACAGTGGAGGAGGGTTCCCCTTTCTCCGCATCCTCACCAGCATCTGTCATTTCCTGACTTGTTTATTTTAGCCATTCTGACTGGTGTGAGGTGATATCTCATTGTGGTTTTGATTTGTATTTCCCTGATGCCGAGTGATATGGAGCACTTTTTCATGTGTCTGTTGGCCATCTGGATGTCTTCTTTGCAGAAATGTCTGTTCATGTCCTCTGCCCATTTCTTGATTGGATTATTTGTTCTTTGGGTGTTGAGTTTGCTAAGTTCTTTATAGATTCTGGACACTAGTCCTTTATCTGATATGTCGTTTGCAAATATCTTCTCCCATTCTGTCAGTTGTCTTTTGATTTTGTTAACTGTTTCCTTTGCTGTGCAAAAGCTTTTGATCTTGATGAAATCCCAATAGTTCATTTTTGCCCTTGCTTCCCTTGCCTTTTGCGTTGTTCCTAGGAAGATGTTGCTGCGGCAGAGGTCAAAGAGGTTGCTGCCTGTGTTCTCCTCAAGGATTTTGATGGATTCCTTTCAGTGCCAATGCTTTTAACTATATATGTTTTGGTGAATGAACAAAGTCAAAACATATTTCAGTCTTTATGAATCCATTTTTTAGTTCCACATTTCAATTAAACTGTGAAAAGCAAGGCGGGTCAAAGGGAGAGCGATTTAAAAGGTGAAATCTCTGAGAAGGTCAAGAAAGAGCAAATAAATGAGCTCATCATTCAGGCTTTGGAAAAAACAAAAACAAAGACAAGAACCCACAATGGTGGCTTAAAAGCTCCCACAGTACCCTGGCAGACTGTTTTACAGCTCACCAACTTTGTACTCTTCCATCAAGACCTGCAATCTGTGTTTGTTCATGAGAGAATTTTTTGAGGAGACACTCGTACTGTATTTTTAAAAAGATGTATTTAGGAAAAGAGAGAAGCTCATACTAAAGTGAGAGATATAGACTAAAATCATGTGGACTTGGGAGGTAATTATTACTTGAATTTGCATTATTATTTGAATCATACTGTGTTTTTGAACAGTGGGAGAATATACATATGAAAATTAACCCAGGTCAAGTTTTTTATGCCATTAGAAGAAAAAAAAAAGCCTAAACAGAAACATGTTGATAATTACATTAATAACTAATTATACATAATTATGTAGAATTGCATGACTTAAAACACAAGTGGGCTATGTAGAGCAAAGCCATAATAATAATAATAATAATAATAATTATTATTATTATTATTATTTTAGTTTCAGGAGTAGAATTTAGTGATTCATCACTTACATACAACACCCAGTGCTCATCACAACAAGTGCCCTTCTAATTCCCGTCACCCATTTAGCCCATACCCCTCCCACCTCTCCTCCAGCAGCCCTTAGTTTGTTCTCTACAGTTCTGAGTCTCTTATGGTTTGCCTCCTTCTCTTTTATTTGTTCTTTCCTATATATTCATCTGTTTTGTTTCTTAAATTCCACATATGAGTGAGATCACATGGTATGTCTTTCTCTGACTGACTTATTTCATTTAGCATAATATACTCTAGCTCCATCCATGTCCTACTAAATGGCAAGATTTCATTCTCTTTTTATGGCTGAGTAATATTTCATTCTTTATATGAGTGTGTGTGTGTGTCACACACACATCTATATCTCTTCTTTATCCATTTATCAGTTGATGGACATTTGGGCCTTCTCCATAATTTGGCGGTTATGGACATGGCTGCTGTAAACATCCAGGTGCATGTGCCCTTTGAATTAGAATTTTTGTATCCTTTGGGTAAATACCTTGAAGTGCTATTGCTGGGTCATAGGGTAGCTCCATTTTTAACTTTTTGAGGAACCTCCATACTGTTTTCCAGAGTAGCTGTACCAGTTTGCATTCCCACCAACGGTGTAAGAAGGTTCTCCTTTCTCTGCATCCTCGGCAAATTCTGTTTCCTGTGCTGTTGATTTTAACTATTCTGACCGGTGTGAGGTGATATCTCACTGTAGTTTTGATTTATATCTCCCCGATGATGAGTGATGTTGAGTATTATTTTCATGTCTCTTAAGCATCTGGATGTCTTCTTTAGAAAAATATCTATTCATGTCTTCTGCCCATTTCTTAACTAAATTATTTGTTTCTTGGGTGTTGAATTTGGTAAGTTCTTTATAGATTTTGGATACTAACCCTTTATTGGGTATATAATTTGCAAATACTTTCTCCCATTTTGTAGGTTGCCTTTTAGTTTCGTTGATTGTTTCCTTTGCTGTGCAAAGCTTTTTATCTTGATGAAGTCCCAATAGTTCATTTTGTTTTTGTTTCCTTTGGCTCAGGAGACATATCTACTAGATATCTAGTAGATAGATATATCTACTAGAAGTAGCTACAGCCAATGTCAGAAAGGTTGCTGCCTGTGTTCTCCTCTAGAATTTTAATGGTTTCCTGTCTCACATTTAGGTGTTTCATCCAGTTTGGATTTATTTTTGTGTATGGTGTGAGAAAGTGGTCCAGTTTCATTCTTCTGCATGTGGCTCTCCAGTATTCACCATACCATTTGTTGAAGAGACTTTTCCCCTTCTCTTTTATTTGAATTTATTAATTTACTATTTATTTAAATTCAAGGTAGTTAACCAGTGCAGCACTGATTTCAAGAGCAGAATTCAGTGATACGTCACAGACATAAAATACCCAGTGCTCATCCCAAGTGCCCTCCTCAATAACCATCACCCATTTAGCCCATCCTCTCATCCACTTCTCCTCCACAACCCTTAGTTTGTTCTCTATATTTAAGAGTCTCTTATGGTTTTCCTTCCTCTCTGTTTTTATCTTGTTTTATTTTTCCTTGTTCTTTTTTTTTTTTTATGTTCAGTTAGCCAACATAGAGTACATTATTAGTTTTTGACTTTTTTTTTCCCATTGGATCTTCTTTCCTGCTTTGTCAAAGATTAGTTGACCATAGAGTAGACTCCATTTCTGGGTTCTCTGTTCTGTCTGTTTTTGTGCCAGTACCTAACTGTCTTGATGATTATAGCTTTGTGATACACCTTGAGGTCCCAAATTGTGATGCTTCCAGCTTTGGTTTTCTTTTTAAACATTACTTTGGCTATCTGGGGTCTTCTCTGGTTCCATACAAATTTTAGAATTGTTTATTTCAGCTCTATGAAAAATATAGATGGTATTTTTGACAGAGATTTCATTGAAAGTATAAATTACTTTGGGTAGTATAGACATTTTAGCAATATTTGTTTTTCCAATCCATGAGCACGAAATGTTTTTCATTTTCTTTGTGTCATCTTTGATTTCTTTCATAAGTGTTCTATAGTTTTCAGAGAAAGATCTTTTACCTCTTTGGTTAGGTTTATTCCTATGTATCTTACAGTTTTTGGTGTAATAATAAATGGGATAAATTCCTTGATTTCTTAAAGTGTGTTCACCAGACCAGTAGCACTAGCATCACCAAGAAATTTGCTAGAAATATTAAATCTCACCTTTATTGAATCTGAAACTAGAGGTGTGAAATCAGCAGTTTTCTTTTAACCAGATAATCTGATGAAACTAAAGTTGGAAAATCACTGGAATAGATGAAGCGAATGGTATTTTAACCAAAGGGTTATTCTTGTAATACACCCAGTGTTCTAAGGGTAACATGAAAGACAAGATGATATTTTGATGACTTTCTGTCTTCACTTACTTAAGAGACATCTTGTGCTTAAGCACAGTTTAAAAGATACTCTTTGGTCCCGGATGTTTTATTTTTTGTAAGTTTATATTACTTTTTAAATTTAAATTCGATTAGCCAACATACAGTACACCCCATTAATTCCTGATGTTTTAGAACACAGGTTGTGAAAACTACTGCCTTACCAACTAGAGATTCAAACCTTTCCTGTTTCATTACAAATGATTTTTAGGCATATTTTAGTTGCCATATTTATTCTAAATATCAGTTATATATGATATACTTGCAGCTATTTTACATCATTCTTTATAAATAGAATGTTTGAAAATACTTCTTGATGAATTATGAAATTGATGATAATGTTTATGCTTTTATTAAAAGGAGGAATTAATAGCTTGAGATGAAATCAGTGGTGTTGTCTTTAGACTACCACAAGGACATATGTATTAAAGAGTTTAGCAATTTGTAGAAAGCTATGCTTTAGATACTGTGTCTTTACAAAAATGATACATAGCAAAGGGGAATTTGGAGCCTTGAGATACTTTGGATTTTGCATTAGTTATTAAATGACCTTAGAGAATCTCCTGAGTTATTCTCAGTTCATTTATAAAATGAGGATGTACTTCTAGGTCCTGTCTATATTAGAAATGTTGGTAAATCAGAATACCTTCATTTCTACAGAGTTCATTATGTCATTTCCTAGAGGTTACATTAATCGATGTTTTTATTCCTGGCATGTCTGTGCTCTTCTGTACTTGTTTTTGTTTTTTTAAGATTTTATTTATTTATTTGACAGAGAGAGAGATCACAAGTAGGCAGAGAGGCAGACAGAGGGGAAGGGGGAAGCAGGCTCCCTGCTGAGCAGAGAGCACAATGCTGGGCTCGATCCCAGGACCCTGAGATCATGATCTGAGCCAAAGGCAGAGGCCCAACCCACTGAGCCACCCAGGTGCCCGTGTACTTGGTTTTTTTTTACATTCTCTTTGTATATTGCCATGGCCCTATGTTCCTTACCAGGGAACTCATACGGCTGTTGCCTGTCTCCTGATTTTATATAACTATTTTAATTCACTTTTCTCAGACTTCATAAAAACTTTGTCAAAGTGTAAGTTTGAAGAAAATAAATCAAACATGTCCATTTAGTATCATTCTGAAAATAAATCCCAAGATTTCTCCGAGGAATTCTCAAATGCCACTTTCTACTCAGCAATTAAAATCACAAGCAAGTTTTATTGCTTACAAAAGCTTCATTTAATTTATACAGCTATATTTGGTTTCTGAATTAATTATATGGATGGTATTAAATTTTAAACCCATTACATTTTTATATGTAAATTACAATTCTGAGCCTTATTTGGGCATCTCTTTATTTTTAACTACCCTATCATATATGAACAAGAATTTGAAATACTTTAAATACTTTTGCTTAGAATGTCAGTGTTAACTGAGTTATTCTTGGCAGCTCCATTTTCCTTCCAACATAACTACTGTCAATCTTCTCTTTAGGCTGAGATTCTTTCCAATATTGTGCCTGACTTGACTTAGCAGGATTTCTTCTTATAAAGTTATTATTATGACACTTTTAGTTGTACCAAAAGTTACAGAGACATGACTGAGGTGACTTTTAAATATTTCCATATTTATGACATCAACAGCAATGAATTTTAATACTCTTATATGTTTAAAATAATTAACATGGAAAGGTTTCATATACTTAAGAAATAATAAAATGAAAAGCTTTTTTGTTGTTGTTACATAATGTAGGTGAGCTCATACTGGGATATACAGTACAACCGACTACTGAATTATTGAATTGTGAGATTTATGGCCATTACCATTCAATTAAGTATGAAATTTTACCATATAAAAGCTATATTGTTCAGTCTGCTCAATTAAATATGTATTGTGCATTGGAAATAACATTATACAGATTAAAAGCCTCAGAAATTTCAGAAGTCATAGAATTTTTAGAGTGGAATAATTCTCTGTATGTCACCTCTCAGAGTTACTTCTTTATTTAAATGAGGACGCTGAAGCCTTGAATGGTTAAGTGATCCGCCCAGGGTTATACATCCTGGAAGTGGCAGAGGCAACAGAATCAAGATCTTTTGATTCTTTTTGTCTCATTAAGCTTTTATTTTAATTCTAATATAGTTGACCTATAGTATTATATTAGTTATGGTGTACAGAATAGTAATTCAACAGTGCCATTCATCACTCCGTGCCCACCCCAGAAAGTGCCCTGCTTGATCCCCATCCTCTCTTTATCCACCCCTCCCCCCACTTCATCTCTGGTAACTATCAGTCCATTTTCTATAGTCAAGAGTCTGTTTCTTGGTTTGTCTTACTCTTTTTTTTTTCTCTGCTCATTTATTTTGTTTCTTAAATTCCCCATATGAGTGAAATCACACAGTATTTGTCTTTCTCTGACTGACTGACTCCACTTGGCGTTACCCTCTAGCTCTGTCCATGTTGTTGCAAATGGCAAGAGTTCATTCCTTTTTATGGCTAAATAATATTCCAGTGTGTGTGTGTGTGTGTGTGTGTGTGTGTACACATACTACCTCTTCCTTTTCCATTCATTCATTGATGGACACTTGGACTGCTTCCAGAATTTGGCTATTATAGGTAATGCTGCTATAAACAAAGGAGTGCTTGTATCCCTTTGAATTAGAGTTTTTGTATTTTGGGGATAAATATCTGGTAATGTGATTACTGCATCATAGGGTAGCTTTCCTTTTAACTCTTTGAGGAACCCCCATACTGTTTTCCAGAATGGCTGCACCAGTTTGCATTCCCACCAACAGTGCAATATGGTTCCCTTTATCCACATGCTTAGCAGCAGTTGCTATTTCTTTTCTTATTGATTGTAGCCATTCTGAAGGTCTTCTGACTCTTATCTGGGAAATGGGACAGTAGCTTCTAAATTAGGATGTCCTTGCTCCTGAAACACTGTTTTCATGTGTTTTTTCTTTTTTTGGGGGGGCGGGGAGTTGCCTATTGAGTAGGAATTTATTTTGTGCTTACTATATACAGGCCCTGTACTAGGCCACTGATGAAATAATATGCCTAGAATTTAAAAGGTGTCTTTAAGTTAACACTGATTTTTGCAATAAGATACCAATTGTCGTTTGTGTGAAATATTTGGGTTAGTGTTGAGTTGTGGTTTGGGTCTCCTGTGACACAATTCTTTTTTTTTTTTTTTTTAAAGATTTTATTTATTTATTTCACAGAGAGAGACCACAAGTAGACAGAGAGGCAGGCAGAGAGAGAGAGAGGGAAGCAGGCTCCCTGCCGAGCAGAGAACCCGATGCGGGACTCGATCCCAGGACCCTGAGATCATGACCTGAGCCGAAGGCAGCGGCTTAACCCACTGAGCCACCCAGGCACCCGTGACACAATTCTTAAAAGTTGAAACTTTATTTCAAAAATTTTTGAGAGTTTTGGTATTGATGTAGTCTATATTGAATAAATGGGACTAAAATAAAAGTAAGAATTACATAAAAAGCAAGTTGGCATACGCACCATAACCTTGAGTCATGGCTGAAAAAATCTGTCTTAACAATGTAAAAGTTAGGTTTGCACTCAAGAACACAATTACAATTAAAAAACATAAAGCTTGTTCTTTATTTCCTAATAAATGCTATTCTAACTTTCATAGTTGTATAGGATAGTATTAAATTTGAATTAAAAATATGGTCAATATATGATACAAGTGAGACAAGGTAAACTGGTATTTTAATGATATTGACTTGAGCAGTGCATTATCTCTCCAGATTTAGGTGGACATCAATTAACAAGTGGAATTTAAAGTTTTTTAGTTGTGTGTGTTTTTGTTTTTGTTTTGAAACCTCTACACAGAACTCTATGATTGGGAAGTCTATTCAAAGTAAAGGACTTTGATAATGGAAATAGGGAATTTGAAATAGCTGTAAGTTTTGATGTTTAAAACAAATATATTTACAACCAATTATTACTTTTCTGCCTTTCTTTTTTTCCTCAATATAGATAGCTTGGGACAAGTTAACAATTTATTGACAGAGTGCTCTGTTAGTGATGTTTATTACTTTTCCATAAACACTGTATTCTTTTTTTTTTTAAAGATTTTATTTATTTATTTTGACAGATAGAGATCACAAGTAGGCAGAGAGGCAGGCAGAGAGAGAGAGAAAGAGAGAGGAGGAAGCAGGCTCCCTGCTGAGCAGAGAGCCCTATGCGGGGCTCGATCCCAGGATCCTGGGATCATGACCTGAGCCGAAGGCAGAGGCTTTAACCCACTGAGCCACCCAGGAGCCCCTAAACACCGTATTCTAATAAAGATTCTTAAAACTTTATTATGGCTAATTCAGTTAAAAGTTATAAACCTGATTCAGTAATAAGTATATGCCAGGCATTCTATAAAGAGGCATTAAATAATTATATATTTGTGATCTTCATATGTATGAGAATTGCAGAAATAAATAAAAAATAATTTACTTAGAATTATGAACATTTGAAATTCCAGATAACTCTGAAATAAAACTATCACAGAAAAGATAAGAGTGTAGATACTTAAATTCTTTCTGGATCAAAATAAGTTGTGCAGGGCATTAATTTTTTTATTATAGTCCATGTGGACATACAAGTTCACATTGTCCCCACAAGAAACTAGAATCAGAATCATACATTTTACATATGTAAAGGGATAAACATCACTTTTAATGCCACAATAATGTGAAACTATGTTGAATGTATTATTATAATGTAAATACTTTCTAACAGGATGATTATAATCTGAATGATTTAGTGACTGGAATTACATGTATCAGTTCACAGTATTTTGAAAACCAAGTGTGTTCACAAGTCAGATATAAAAAAAAATTATTAAATATAGAAAAAAATGGATCTAGGAAATTCTGGTTTCCATTATTATTTATTTATTTATTTATTTATTATTTTATTTTAAGATTTATTTATTTGACAGACAGAGATCACAAGTAGGCAGAGAGGCAGGCAAAGAGAAAGGAGGAAGCAGGCTCTCTGCTGAGCAGAGAGCCCAATGCAGGGCTCAATCCCAGGACCCTGAGATCATGACCTGAGCCAAAGGCAGAGGCTTTAGCCCACTGAGCCACCCGGAATGCCCCTGGTTTCCATGATTTTAAAGGACTTAGAAATTATACTTTTCACTTATAAAAATATTCGCTTTCTCCAGAATTTGGAAAAATTAAGTATTGTTTGTATAAGAAATCAGAACTAAATTACTTAGCATATTACACATTGGAGAGGGCAATAATATGAAAACCTTCTTAAAATATTGATATATCAAAGATGCAAATTTATCACACAAGTATCTTTATTTCCTATTGCTTACATTTATAAAGATGGAAAGCAATTTTGATGTAAAATAATTTAAGATTTTGGGTAACATGGGAATCATTCCCTATAGTGTTTTCAACTTTTCAGCAACCTATTAAAGAATTTTAATCAAAATTCTACATACCTCCATAAATGTTTTATTATTTACCAAAGTAAAATAATATATACCTCTATTCTTTATGTCTCTCTCTCTCTCTTTCTTCTTGTAGTCTTTCTAGATGGTTGGACAGTTTTTTAAATAAATACTTAGAGCAAATAATTAAAACTGTGGCTAGTCCTTTAAACTTGAACTTTGGTACTCAATAAATCTCAATTTTTATGCTATCTTTTAATTATAATTATTATATAATTATATAATCTTTTAATTATGCTATCTTTTAATTATAAAAGATATATGCTTATATGAATATAAACAAGCTCACATTTAAATTTTTTATCCTCTTTTAAAAAATCAAGTTAAAATTGATAAATGACATGATCATTTTAGGTAACTAGCATAGTGATTCCAAATATCAATATATATTGCAAAATGATCATCACAATAAGTCTACTTAACTTTCATCACCACGTAGTTCTTTTTTTTTCTTGTGATGAGAATTGTTTCAATCCAGTTTCTTTATAACTTTTAAATATCCAACATTACTAACTATCGTCATCATGCTGTATATTACATCCCTAGGACTTTTTTATTTTGTAAGTGAATGTCTGTATCTTTTGACCACCTTCATATATATTTTTCCATTCCTCACCCCATCTCTGGCAACCACCAGTCTTTTGTTTGCAAATGATGCAATGTTTTCCTTTTATAGGACTGAATTTTATATATATAATTAGGTTGTTCTCACGTTTTGGCTATTGTAAATATTGCTGCAATGAAGTTGGGGTAAATTCTTGAGTTAATTTTTTATTACCTTCAGGTAAATACCCAGAAGTAGAATTGCTGGATCATATGGTAGTTCTATTTTTTAATTTTTTGAGAAACATTTATACTGTTTTCCATAACAGCTGTACCAATTTACATTCCCAACAACAGTGTACAAGGGTACTTTTTTCTTCACATCCTCACCAATACTTGTTATTTCTTGTCTAAAATAATGTTCATTTTTCAGGTATGTCTGGGGTGGAGCAGTGCCAGGTTTGTGTGTAAGGTGTGTCTAGGGTGGAAACCTTGGGTTTATTACTGCTTCTCTAGCAGTCATCCCTTTATCACTCATTGACTAGTGGTTCAACGAGGCTCCCAATGATGAACCTTCATTGAGGTGGAAAGCCTCTGTGAATCTCTCCAGCTAGAAAACGTAAACAAACTTTTTAGAAGTTTATTTAAAATTTTGAAAGTTTATTTTAATTAAGGAAGCATAATCTTATTATCTACCTGGTTTGACATTTAGGAAAATGATCACTATGAAAACAAAACAAAACACAAATTCAGAATTGTGAATATAAATTAAGGAACTATCTTTAATTCACCACCTCCCAAGTTTTGGGGCTAAGATAAATTGTTGTTCGGCACTGAATAAATAATCAACTTTTCAGACATAGCTTTGCTGCACAAAATTCCATATGGGGAAGGAATTATATTTTAGCAAGCTACTATTACAAAATAAATTACAATCTCTCCAGAACCTCAATGTGTTTGAATGAATCCATTTTAAGACTGAGATTAAATATAAATGTGTTGAGTGATTCATTTCATTCATCATTCATAGCTCCCAAATTTTTAACTCAATTAAAACTCACTTTAGCCAACTTTATGTTTTTCATTTCATCTTTTATATTCACAAAATTTCTCTTTGAGGAAATTTATTTAAAATGTAATTATTTATTTTTATAATGACCTATTGGACTAAATGCCCAGTTTATAGCTCTTGAGACAAAATAGAATTCATATTTTCAGGATCTAAATGCAGGGTGTTTGTCTTATTTCTTTTGACACGTTTAATGTTTAGAAAAATACCTGAAATTAGTAAATGCTGAACTAATATTTCTTTTAAAAAATTACTGAATTAAATCCCACAGACAATAAATTGCTGATTGTGTTTATTTAATTCATGTTGATGAAATTCTTTTTCTAACCATTTATACTTTATTTGACTAAAATAAATGGCAAAAGGCAAAAGTTATATATATATATATATAATATACACACTAAAATACAGATGATAATGAGGTGAAAATAGTGCTGAGATTAACAGAAGACATCATGAAGGCAAACCTTCATTGTATGTTGCTTTTATTTTTTTTAAACATTTTGTTTATTTATTTGACAGAAAGAGAGAGATTACAAGTAGGCAGAGAGGCAGACAGAGGGGGAGGGGAAGTAGCTCCCTGCTGAGCCGAAAGCCCAATATGGGTTTCCATCCCAGGACTCTGAGACCAGGACCTGAGCCAAAGGCAGAGGCTTAACCCACCGAGCCACCCACGTGCCCGCTTTTACTTTGTTAACTTTAATTTTAGAGTCATGAAACAATTGACTGAAGTAGAAAAAAACTATACCATGTCATTATTAATTCATGTGTGTGTGTTTGTGTGCACGCATGTGTGTTTAGGCTGACATACTGCAAACATAGCAAAGTACTGATTTAGTTCATCTCCATTCATATAGATCAATATATCAAAATGTGTTGACATCTTGACCATATCATTTGGGATATGAATTTGCTCAAAAACAACTTAGTAGGGCAAACATTTGAGGCTTCTTCCCACTTTCTACTCCCCACCCTCATTTCTTCATTAGATGAGTATTTGCTTTAGATCCAGATTCACAAAGCAGAGCACTGGATATAGCTCATCTGAGCTGAAGGGAGAATGTTAATAATTTCATTTGAAATCTGAAGCAATACACTGTAAGACCTTATTAAATTTTGTAATTTTCAGTCTTGGTGTACTATAGCAGAAAGGTGTTTCCGAAAGAATACTTGGAGTCTGAAGGCGCAGGGCTGTAATCCCTGTCCCATCCTTGACTGAGTCTGAATCTTGTTCAAGTCACTTTCTCTGATCGTAAGGTTGTAGAATCTTCATCTGTAAAATGTCTACTTCACCAGGGACAGGTGCTAAATACAACATTTTGTCAGAAATACATTTATAAAGTGTTATATATGTGCAACTTAGTGTTAATAATATGAATGTTAAAGTTATTGGTAGAAAAAATAAGATAGTATATTTCATTGATGGATGGAATGGAACTTTTATTAGAGACTTTTGTTATGTAATTGAGTCTTCATGCCTCTCGTTCCATCCTCCTACTCTGTCTTCTTTGATTGTCCTTATAATCATTGCACGATAAAATTAGATCAACATATGAATGTTAATACAAGAATGGTATTAGATGAACAAATTCTACTCTCATCAAAAACTTGAACAAAGCGCAAGTTCAGAAATATATTCATCATATTCAGCTCATTGTTACAGCCAAGGATAAATACAGATGTTTGGAGAACTAAATATACAAGTCTTCCATTATTAGCCAAATCTAATGGCTCTTTGAAGTCCTTATTTGCACACTTTGACAAAGCAGAATGATGACAAAAATTAATTGTTGTACAAAATTATCTTGATTATATAGGCACACAATTTCATTTGGGTCCATAATCACTCATCCTTTTCTTTTTCTCTGCCTTAATAAATCCAGGATGATGAAACTAGAAACAAATGGAGAAATAAGTTATCAATCTGAAATCATGTGTGTTAGATGTTTTACTTGGAGCAGGTTATACTGCTCAAATATAAGTGTGAATTTTTTTTTTCGTAAATGTAAAATTTCCTACAGCCAGTAAGTTGGCCTCTATCTACTGACTACTTACATTCTTCTGAATGAAATACAATTTCTTTACTTCTATAATATGAAGCAAGAGATTTAAACAAATGCAAGAATTACAAGAGATTGCACCTAATATATCTATATCTGTATTTATGTCTAGGTCTATATCTATCTATCTATATTAGGTCATAATAGTTTTTTTTGAAGATTTTATTTATTTATTCAACAGACAGAGATCACAAGTAGGCAGAGAGGCAGGCAGAGAGAGAGGAAGGGAAGCAGGCTCCCTGGAGAGCAGAAAGCCTGACGCAGGGCTCCATCCCAGGACCCTAGCTAGGATCATGACCTGAGCCGAAGGCAGAGGCTTTAACACACTGAGCCACCCAGGTTCCCCATATTAGTTTATTTTTAAATTTGAGTAGGAAAAAATGACACATGCCTAGCTTCTTTTACTGATATATTACCAAATAATTTTAAATCCTTGATTTAGAAAGTACACATGGACTAGAGACCCAAATATTAAGAAAGATATTGAAATATGAATATACATATATCAATGCAATTTTGTATACTGAACTTACTTAAATAAAAGTGAATTGCAATTTGTGAAGAAAGGCTATTTACACTCTCTCCTCAGAGTTCCATAAGAAGCACAAATGGTTACCTGTCTAAGGAAGAAACAGAATTTATTTATGAGTAAAAAAGTCACTTCAGAACACCTTCAAAATAGAAAATTAGAAATAAAGATTTATTTTATTGTTTAAATACATTGCTTTGCAGTCTTTTAATAACAAATCACTATTGCAATATTACAAGCAGCATACATTTCCTTTTGTAAAATACTGTATGTCCTTGTTGATTAGCCAATATTAAGAATGTGTTATGCAGAGATGACAGAAAAAAATTCCTATTTTTAAAGTAACTTTAAAAATGAATACTTTGTTGGATTCATGCCTTCACAATCAATTTTCCAAGATATCCTTGTGAAACATATCTAAAGCTACAATTTGTTTTTAATTGAAAAATATTTCTATATGAAGACATGCATATGAACTAACTATATATATGATATAACTAACACCATTTCCCTTCAACTGATAAAGCAGTAGTTTCTTTTGATCTCAGAGAATGTGTCAAAAAGTAACTTAAAGATTTTTTAAAGAGTTTTTTTCATAACTTTCTTCACTTTAATATTTTAAGGGAATATTTTCAATATATTTCAATCATATCCAACATTTGACTAGAATAAGGAACAATACTACTTGAGAGATCAATGTGTGTAGCTGGAAATGGCAGTGTTAAAAATGAGTAACATGAAACTCGAATCTATTTTTTTAGGTTTGAGGACATAATTTGTGTTAGTTTGAGTCTGGCATACAGGCTTTGCAAAACTAATCTTTAAAATGTGGGTATAGTTATATATGATTTGATTTGTTATCATCATCTTTACTTTTTCATAATAAGTGGAACACTACTCAAATCTGATCAACTGGACTTCAAGCTCCTGTTATCCTTAGTCCAACCAGAATATGCTTGTGCTCTTAGGATATTTACAAAGACTTCTTAAATGTTATTTTTCTTCTTTGTGAAATAAATATACTAATGCAATCTACCAGTTTAGGTGCTACTTTTCAGACTCAATGAAGAAATGCAAATAAAGTGTTTAGCACATGATCGAAGTATAACAAATACTTTAATAATATTAAGTATTATTAAATTGTTTCTACTCTCTCTATATCATGTCCCTCAAAGATCTCATCATTTCTAGGATGTCAGTTAGAAATGGAATGGGAGAAAAGCATGAACTATGGTCTGAATCAGGTTAGGAGTCCCAACTTGAGGGCTTTAAATAATGGAGTGATATTTTTCTTAGCAAATAACTTTCTGGGATTTTTTTTTTTTGCCATATTTTGAATCATACATTGAATAAGAATACCTTTAAACTATTTTATACTTCTAAGTATCTAAACTTCTAATTCTTTTTTTTTTTAAAGATTTTATTTATTTATTTATTTTAGAGAGAGAAAAATGCATGGGGGAGGGGCAAAGGGAGATGGAGAGAGAGATTCTCAAGCAGACACCCTGTTGAGCAGGGAGCCTGGTATGGGGTTCGATCTCACAATCCAGAGATCATGATCTTGGCCAAAATCAGAGTTGGACACTTAATTGCCTGAGCGACCCAGTGCCACTAAACATCTGATTCTTAATATGTATATTCAATTATGACTATTCATCTAATTTGTAATCCAGTATTTCCTAATCTTTAAAGGCCCCACCATTTCCTTCATGTTAAAGAAAACTGAAGTTGACTGGCTTTGTTCACAACACAAGAAAGATGACAGCCCAAACCCTCATAACTGACATCCTCATAGCTTTAGAGAACCCAGGAAAAAGATAGCTTCTTTCTTCCAAAAACCAAACATCAGTTTTAAGGAAAGAATCAAATTGTTCTTACTTGAATCATGTGCTAACCCTCTCCTTGCTCATTTTTCCAATGCAATAGCATCTACTTATTGGTTAGACGTAAGTAAAGCTTTCAACCCTACACATACAAGGGCATGTATGGGATGAATAACTACACAGGATTATGTGAATAGTAAAATATGATGGCATGTTTACCACTGCTAGAAACCATAGATAAACTAAAAGCAACTTTCTCTGATGCCATAACGTCTACAGTTAATTCCTTATGATTTCAAAATAATTCTGAATAGCTTGTTACTTTTGATACTGGAATTATTTTAGGGTGGTAGAAAAAAGAAGGCAGATAAATCAAGAAAATTATGTAAGAACAGCATTTTTTAAAATTTTCCAAAAATTCTTAAATGTTTAATGCCTGTTATACAGGCACTGACCACTTAAACTTCTCTCGCATGCTCACATGGACATACACATTATCTTTAAAACAATGTGGCAGAAACTTGTGATACATTTTATTACAGTCTCTAGGTCCACATGATTTCATAAGTACTGTAGTGAACAGTTTTAAGCCATGTTACTAGTACTCAGTACATAATGCTTCAGATTAAGACATTTTCCTGCCTTGTATCTGGAAGCTTTGCTAGAGACAGAAAAACACCTCAACCCACCTACAAGCACAACCTGGAAATACAGAGGCATTAATTTGTCTGGGCAGACTCAATAAATGAGGAATAAAGTCCCTGGAAAAGAACCAGCTGTCTGTCTGTCAGTGTTAAAATTGTCAGCCCTTTTTACCTGTTTTCTTTACATTCCAAGCAAGTTGGAGCCACAGATCTCCACAAGTGAAGCTGATTACTTAAATTCCTGCTCCTCAAGGTCAGAACTCAACTGACTCTATCATGTGCAGTCATGAAGTTTTATATTTAAAGGCAAATGGTATACTGCATGAGGAAGGCAGGCAAGTACTGGGGATCTGAGTAACTTCCAGGCACAGGCAGTACAGTGTTCTTGGCACATTGACGAGCTCTGTCTCCAGATGGTACCAACACGAGCTATATGATGAATCTTGGTTTCACAGGAACATATGATCCTGGCCATGTAGTCAAGAAAGGTTGTCTAACCAGTTATGCCAAGTAATCATTCATAACCACATCTGCCCCAGGCATCACCAGCATCATAAATCTCATTGCTCTGATCTTTGTCAGACAGTAGAAATTATAGTAAATTCAGTCAATTTGTAGCATCAATAATAGATGCTGTGGGGAATATGATACTTTTATAGGGACTGATGAACACACCTGTGCAGCTATTGATCTGCAATATGTCTTCTTTTTGAAAAGGATCAAAAGCTGCTTGCTTTCACACAGTAATAGTGAGGATACACATTTGGAGTCCATAGTTTCTTAAATCTTGTTATATTTGCCACCATATGGTTTTCATGGACTAGGTTAATATGCTTCAGAACCTTGTTTTGGTGTCGGGTATTGACAACTACATGCTATTAATATTAGGAAATGGCAGAAACTCTGGATGAGTATACTGCCAGGGCTAATGTCTGCTGAAGATTGGGGAAAAAAACAACTCTACAGGATTTTGTCTTATCAGTGATATTTTTATGGTAATCTGGGATAATGGCTGGCATTTCATCTAATACTCAAGACAGTTTAATTTCACCCTGAATTATCTGTCACTGAGAAAAAGATGGGGGGTGCCTGGGTGGCTCAGTCTTTAAGCATCTACCTTCGGCTCAGGTCATGATCTCAGGGTCCTGGGATTGAGACCGGCATTGGGATCGAGTCCCCCCACAGAACCCCCCCCGCCGCATTGCTCAGCAGGGAGTCTGCTTCTCCCTCTCGTATTCCCCCTGCTTGTATTCCCTTTCTCACTGTTTCTCTCTCATCAAATAAATAAATAAAATATTTTTTTTAAAGAAAAAAAGATGGTAATTATTTGGGCCTATATGGCCACATTTTGTATTTCCTTTTGGGGTACTGCTCTGACCAATTTATCAAGCAGCAGTTTTGAGTGAAGACCATAGTCAAAGAGGGTTTTTCCCAGAATATGGTGCATACTTCTGTCAACTGGGTTATATGACCCAGAAGATCCATGATGCTAGAGGGGTTCATCAGAGATAAGGATATAGTGTGGACCTCTGGTAAGCCCCGTGAAGAGATACGCAGTATGCACAGTTCAGTCCTACAGTGTATCAGCAAATAATGACTCATCATTGAAAATACAGCTTCCAGAGGCTACTATGCCTAGTGAAGGCGGAGCACCCGACTGGGGGAACTCAGGTGCAATCAGAGCTATTGCTCACGACTTGGATACTATTAGGTTAATCCAGTTATAATGATGGGCAGAATCACCAGTCATCATTTATAATAAATAAGGGATATTAGAAATTCTTCCTGGACTGATCCAGGGGACAAACATGATCTTCTGAATGCATGGGTAGTTCAGACTTCCATGGAACTTCTATTTGCACCAACACTTCTTTCTTCGAGTAAACAAATGAACTAATGGTGGTTTCCTACAATTGTATAATGGAAGAGGAAACATGTTGTCCTGGGTCACAGATGGATCTGCCTGATTTGTATGTGCAAGTCTTACAGTTCCAACCCAGAGTAGCCTTAAAAGATGTGGTGAGGAGATACCATTTATTAGGCAGAGCTGAGAACTGTGTAAGGTCATCAACTTTATATACAGGAATAAGCAACTTGGTGTTATTATAGAAATAGACTGCTGGGTAATGAGAATAACTTTGGTAATTGTTCAGGATCTGAGGAAGAAAGTTTAGAAATTCAAAAACAAAATTTCAAAGCCAGAGATGTGGCATTTGGAGTATATTATAAAAATAGTTATATAATTGATGGATATATGTGTTTTGTGTCAATGGCCACTAAATAACATCTGACAGAGAGGAGACACTGATCAACTAGGTGCCTCAATCAATTAGGATTATTTGTCCCATGAGGATTAATTAACTTCTGCTTTCTACCAACACAATATTTGCTCAAGTATAAGATAAGAATGTGCTGGGCAAAATGGTAGGGATGGAGGCTATACATGGTCCCACTGGTAAGGGATTTATCTCCTTAGGGCTAAGCTAGCTACTGACAATGCTAACACCAGCTAGTCAACAACAGAGCCTGAAGTGGTGTCTTGACAGTGCACTGCCCATTTAAGATCCTGGCCAGTCATTTGATATCAAGCCAACTATATTGTTCCTTCCCATCCTGAATGGGGAAATAATTTTCCTTACCAGAATTAATACCCAACCTACATGTATATCATCTCATCATTTTTTATTAGTTTTAGAGGTGGAATTTAGTGATTTATCAGTTGCATATTACATCAAGTACCATCCTTAATCCCTATAAATTATCCCTTCCCCCCACCTCCTTCCCCTCCAGAAACCCTCAGTTTGTTTCCTAGAGTTCACCTTCTTTTACGGTTTGCCTCTCTCTCAATTTTCATCTCATTTTACTTTTCCTTTCCTTCCCCTACATTCATCGGTTTTGTTTTTTAAATTCCACATATTAGTTAAATTGTATTGGTATTTATCATTCTCTGAGTGACTTATTTTGCTTAGCCTGATACCCTCTAGTTCCATCCATGCTGTTGCAAATGACAAGATTTCATTTTTTTGATGACTAAGTAATATTTCATTATACATATAGTATTGTATAAATTTTATAATTATTATATACATACAAACTATATATCATAAATTCGTATATGTGTATGTATTATATGCATACACACACATCCAACCTCTTCTTTATCCATCTGCTGATAGGCATCTGGGCTCTTCCAATATTTTGGCAATGGTAGACATTGTTGCTATCAACATTGGGGTGCATGTGCCCCTTCAAAACAGTATTTTTGTATCCTTTGGATAAATACCTAATAAGTGCAATTGCTGGGTAATAGGGTTGCGATATTTTTAACATTTTGAGGAAACTCTATGCTCTTTTCCAGAGTGGCTGCACTAGCTTTTGTTTCCCCCAATAGTATAAAAATGTGCCCCTTTCTCTGTATCCTCACCAATATCAATAGTTTGCTGAGTTGTTAATTTTAGCCACTCTGACAGGTGTACTTGTGTTCCTTCCAAATTTTCTCTTGTGATTGAGTTCAGGTTTTAAAGCATTGTGGTGTGAAAATATGCATGGAACAATCTCGGTCTTTTTGTACTGTTTGAGACCTGATTTGTGACCCAGTATGTGATCTGTTCTGGAGAATGTTTCATGTGTACTCAGAAGAACGTGTATTCTCTTGCTTTAGGGTAAAATTCTCTGAATATATCTGTGAAGTCCATCTGGCCAAATGTGTCATTCAAAGCCCTTGTTTCCTTGTTGATCTTCTGCTTAAATGATCTGTCCCTTGCTGTAAGCAGGATGTTGAAGTCCCCTACTATCATTGCATTATTATCAATGTGTTTCTTATCACTTTATCATTTTAACTTCTTATGCTAGTGAACAAGAAAAATGAAAAATAAAAGGAGTTACTACTCTGACAATTGTAATTGATACTAATTATAATCAGAACCTAGTATTGCTGAAACAATAGTATCAAAGGGGTAAATACTGAGATTGAGCTAATCACTGGGGTATCTCTTGATCTTCCTTTATGGTGACAACTTTAAGAGGGGAGTTATGAAAACAAGTATTCTCAAAGTGTAAGTCCCTCTCAAAGATGTAGACTTGGATCATATTAGCAGGAAATCAATCTAAACTAACTGAAGAGCAGGAAAGTGTGAGAAAAGTTTGGTTAATAGATAATATGGATGGTACATATTAATATTACCCTTAGGAGTGGCAACAAATATAGGGTTTATGGTTTATTTAACTAACTTTCTTTCACTTATCATCCATCTATCTATCTATCTATCTATCTATCTATCTATCTATCTATCATCTATCTGTATCATCTACATACCTATGAAGAACCAAAACCATGAAGAGTAATTGTAGCATAAGCTTATTAAGAGGCACAAATAGATCTAAGGATACAAAGAGTCAACTAAGCAGATACTTACCAATAATATCACACTATCTCACACTCCTGATTTCAGCATGGCTATGGTGGACATTTTAATGCTCCTGGCCCACATCCCACACTAAACACGTGACTGGACAGCCCTTATATCTTTTACCTTGAGGCTTTCTTTGAAATTGTATATAATAATTACCCATTGCTGTGCAGTAAATTATCCCATAATTTAATGATTTAAAACAACACATATTTATTTTTCTCATAGCTTCTCTGTGTTAGGAAACTGAAATATGGCTTAGCTGGCTCTTCTGACTCCAGATCTTTCATAAGGATGCAATCAAGGTATGTAATCATCTGAGGGCTTGAGAGATGATCCACTTCCAAGATGACTCTCAAGGCTGTTGAGCTACTGAATTGCAGACTTCATTTTTCACTGACTGTTCACTGACTGTTTCACTGACTCCCTCAGTTTGGTTTTTGTTTGTTTGTTTGTTTGTTTGTTTCTTTTATTACTTTTTTTTCCATTATGTTAGTCTCTCTGTAGGGCAGCTCATATCATGGCAGCTGGTTTCTATAACTGAGCAAGTAAGAGATCAAGAGAAGTGAGAAGAGTGGAAGGCAGAGATTTTTATAGGATAACCATGTGAGTGACATCTTCTCACTCAGCAAGTGTGTATATTATTCATTAGAAGTAACTTGCTAGACCAGTTTACTTATATTGACTATAAAATAACTAGCTAAAAATAAATAATTTGCAAATACAGTATACAGAGAGAATTAAGATATTACTTGGAAATTTTATAGCAATGCCTATGCACAGAAGAAAAATCAGACCAAAATATACATATGCATGTTTATATATAATCTAATGATTAGTCTCCAAATCTCCCTAAACTTGTTTGGTGAAAAACTAAGCTATGACATATAAATGGGGAGGACTGCTAAGCCCTTAATGATGGAATTTTTTTAACATTTTGTAACTTAAATTACCTGCTTGTATAATTAATACTAGTCATACCTACGTTATTTTATGCAGCTGATCTGTAAACTATAATGGCAAGTTCTAATAACTCAGTGCAGTCTCGTCACCTTTTATTTATTTATTTAAAATATGTATTTATTTATTTATTTAAAGTATTTATTTATTTATTTATTCGAAAGAGAGAAGAGAGAGTGAGAGAGAGAGAGAGAGAGGGGGAAAGTACAAGAGCAGAGGGAGGGGTAAAGGGAGAGGGAGAGAATCTCAGTCAGACCCCACACTGAGTGCAGAGCCTGATGCAGGGCTCAATCTCATGACCTGAGCCAAAACCAAGAGTCAGACTCCTAACAAACTGAGCCACTCAGGTGCCCCACCTTTCATTTTTCTTAACTAATTTTCACATTGAGTCTTTAGGTCTGCAAAAAATTAGTTGTTTCTTATTTTTAGTCTTATAAAATCTATTATAAATGTAATTTTTGAGATTATGTAGCCTGATAAATAAGTGTTAGGACAGATTCTCTCACTGAATATGAAATACATAAATAAATTATAATTGGTTTCCTATTTCAACATTCGTAGAAAGAATACATGAAGCAATTTGATTTTCTGAGGCAAAAATTAGGACATATGGTTCAATGCACTGACTCAAAAAAAGTCAGAATATTATAATCAGCTCTGTACTGAAAAATCTGACACTTATGCTTGCCCTATGTGTATATACAATTTTCTGAAAAATACTTTTGGATCATTTTTCTTGAGTTATTTTCTTGTATTTACTGTGTCATTTTCTTCCCACTGAAATTGCAGTAAATTTTACTAAACCCAGTGCATTCCTAGGAATAAAAAAAGACAAAGAATCTAAATTTAAAAATCAATAGCTATAGTGCTTCCAAGTTATAACCATGCAGAACTTGTCCTGTTTGACAAGTGTTTGAATTTCAAACTGATGAATTAAGTTGCAAGAACATGAGTTCATAAAAATCATCCTTTTCCTGCTTCCATCTTGTACTACTATATAATCAACATTTCATCTCCCTTTTTTTCCCCCTCTATCTTTTCAGTACTTTACAGAAAAGAAGCAAAAGTGTTTGTGTTAATTCTTTTTTCACTGTTCTAGCAGAGAATCTTGGGACATGCCTCATAGAGCCAACCGCTCTGGAAAACAGAGACTATTCTGAATAGAAATTATATAAGGTTTTATAATTAACAACCTTGGGAGCACTTTAGGACACAATTATTTCCACAGAATTCCTGGTTGTTTTCTCTTTGCTGTCATTTCCCTGCACTGAAGTTCACCCAGTATTACTATTACATAACTTCTGTATTTACAGTTTCTCTCTTCTGCTCATACCACCTATATTTCTGACATTGTAAATATTAAGTGACTTTTTTTCATACTGCTAGAAGACAGAGAGTTCACTCGTAGCCTTTGGTTGCTCACAACTTGAGACGTCTCATTCCTCTCCTAACAACTGTCACTAGCTATGCACTATCCATTCTTCTGTGAGTTGTTGAAGAGGCTGAGAATGGAGAAAATGGCCTCAAAAGCTTATAAGCTAAATATAATGATTGTATAATATCCTTCTTGTAAATATATCATAATATACTGGTTGGAAATTTGCTCACTTTTCAGAGTGTGTGGTAATTAGAGGATTTCAGAGTTGATCCAGGAAGAGACAGGACTATGAAAGGCAATATTACACAATAAGCTGTCGTAGGTGGTGCTGGGATAGGGTTATATGAGAGAAGACATTCTGAGACAGCAACAAGAGGCTATCATCCAGAATTGGAATAGGGTAAAGGAACTCCTGGGGGAGAAGAGGAGGTTGGAGAGGGGCTTCATCTGTCTAGGTGCATCCCAGCAGCAAGATGACGGCGGCGGGCGGGGGGGGGGGGGTGGCGGGAATCTCTGGTTCAGGGAGCTCCAAAGGATGGCAGCAATGTGCATTTGTCTTGCCTATGGTTGGTAAACATTGGTTGAGGTTTTGTGGGGTGTGCCACACAAGTGGACTCTAAACAGCTAAAAATATGTTGTTGTTTTTTTAAAGGTTTTATTTATTGATTTGACAGACAGAGATCACAAGTAGGCAGAGAGAGAGAGAGGGGGAAGCAGGCTCCCCATGGAGCAGAGAGCCCGATGCAGGGATCGATCCCAGGACCCTGAGATCACGACCCGAGCTGAAGGCAGAGGCTTTAACCCACTGAGCCACCCAGGTGCCCCCAGCTAAAAATATGTTTAGTTTGACTACAGACAAAGCTTTTGGATGTGTGAGAATTTGGGTCGCCTGCTGTAGAGATGTAAACAGCATGGAGGCCATTTTAGGCCAAAACACAGAGGCCAACTCTGGCCCATTTATATAATGTAGTGTTCCATCAATATAAAATGTTCATAAAACAGACAAAATAAAATGTTCACCACAATATTTAGGTCTGGAAGGTAAAGGAAGTTTACCATATACTTTTCTCTGCAATTGGTGAAAAAGTAGATGGAAAGTGAAAATGGATTCTGGGAGCTATAACTGTTCTATGAGATTTGGGTAAATTTCATTTTAGGTTGTTTGGACCATAAAGGTTGAGGTGATTGCAATGGAAATGAAGAGACATGAAGTTTATTAACTCACCCAATCAAGACATGAAGTTTATTAATTCACCTTCATACTTTAGATCCCCATAAAAATATCTAGAATGAGATACTGTTTCTACAGCTTAAGTATTATCTCACCTCCCTATTCAGTTCTGAATAATGATGTTGTTCGTTATCTATGTGATCTGTTGTTCAGTATCTCTATCGCAGGGACACCAAAACATTTATTGATCATTTCTAACCACAACATGTACAAAAAAGGCTACCTTCAGCAAAAGTACAGCTAAAGAACACTACTCAATCACTTGGTTTGGGACCAGGCATGACAGAGATTGTTATTGTTATTGACCATCAAGAAATGGGTCATGAAATGAAGGTAGAAAGATATTGAGGAAGAAGTGCCAGTATTACACGTTGACCTGTGCAATTCTGCCAAGGCATACTTCCCAATAATTTCCCTCATGAGTAATTTTCTATGTAACTAAGGAACTTTCTGTACAATGGAGGAAGGACTGGAAATATATATCTAATTGCAAATGACACAAAATATGATAATACAAGGATGGCATGAGAGGAAATCGCCAATTATTTTGAACAAGTTTTTATTCACAGGGCCCCAAGTATACAGGCATTAAGGAATATATATTTTTTTCTGTTTATTAATAGTTATGGCTCTAGGTAAGGGTCTGTTTCCTCTGGATTCCTCTACAAACATCCACTGCTTAGACCCATAGCTACGGAAGAGTATAGTGGTGGTGTTGGTGTTTTCTACTGTCACAATCCAGTGGTATTGTTGGCTAATTTTTATGGCTATATTGCTACTGATTGCATTGCTCCTGGCTGTGTGAATTTGCTGTTAGAAGGCTCTTGTAAGATCAACTGAAATCACTTGTTAACCCGGTTGATTAATGCAAAAGGTTAAATGCAGAGGACAATAATGCTAAAATGATGAAAGTTCTAACTAAATCAGCATATAATGGTAAGAGCCCATATTTATATATCTCAGAGAGAAAGGACACAGTGAACCTAAACAGCTTGTTGTACTGCTCTGAGTTTACCTAGAAATTCTGTAATTTAGTTGTATATGTGGGTATTGTTAAAGCCAAACTCTCCTGTTGTGTTATGAAAACGTAGCCTGTCCTAGTTACTGCCTATATTAGTCAGGGTTCTCCAGAGAAAGAGAACTACTAGGAGATATATATAGAAATGTGTATGTATATATATATATATATATATACACACACATATATACACACACACACACACACACACATATATATATATATATATATACACACACATATATATTTATAAACAGAGAGAGAAGAAGGGGAGAGAGAGAGAGAGAGATAAGAGAGAGAGAAAAACAACTTGTTTTAAGGAATTAGCTTGCAGAATTGGTGGGGGGGGTGGTGGAGGGGCTCTGATGAGTCTACAGTCAGTCAGCAGGCTGGAAATTCAAAAGCTGAAGTTGCAGATTTCCTTCCTAATTCTGCAGGGAAACCCAGGCAGGTTGAAAATATAGGGAAGACTTCTGTGTTGCAGTCTTAAATTCAAATTCCTTCCTTCTAGGGAAACTCTGTTTTTGTTCTTAAGCCTTCAGCTGTTTGAATGAGGCTCACCCACATTACCGAGAGTCATCTAACTTACTCAAAGTCTACTGATTTAAATATAATAATCACATTATTAAATATTAATCACATTAAAAGAAATAACTTTACAACAACATCGAGACTGCCCCTGGACTAAACACTAGACGCCACGGCCTAGCCAGATTAACATTTAAAATTAAGCCTCACGCCAGCCTACTAGATACCTAGACTCGCTGTATTGGGTTAACAGTTTTGTACTATGTTATATTGGGATTATAACTCAGTACATTCTACCGTGTAGGCTAAAATTATTTACAGACTAACTTGTAAATACCTTATGCTTTCAAAAGAAGTTACATCTGTATATTATAACCTCGTTAAACAGAATAGAACTTCTTAAATTCTTGAGTATCATACACCGCTAAGGATAATATATATAACTGTTGAAATTCAAAATGCTAGTAATAGTACCCATAGCTTCTCAAGGTAAACAATCAAAATAAAAATTTTCCCATCAATTTTATTTTTGAAGGTATTATATTACAGTTTATTGGCAGAAAGTTACCTATCTCTGTACTGAAATTGTCCAGTGTAAGATTCATATACTTCGATTTGAGTGTCTAGATTTCCTCTCAGAAGATCAAACTTCCCTGCTTTGGTAAATGAGTGGAGACCAACTATTAATGCTTGAGTAAATTTATGATAGCCCTGATAATATCAGAAAAGAGAAAAGTTGAATTTTTTTAATCATATGTAATATATAAGTGTATGGGTTATCTGCCTTTTTTAAGGACTCAAGTAGTAACTACTCTGAGTTTAACAAAGTGTTAGACTAAAGGCATTGACAAATCTCTAGGGCCTTTCAATTTGATCTGAAAAAAAAAATTGTGAGATGTAATTATCAATAATAGAAAAGGGTGTTGTAGTCTAGAAATGAAATATTTAAATAAGTCAATTTGTTGGGGGTCATTGTGACAACATTTGCATACAAATATATGTATGGCTCTACACATCCAGAAACAAATAAACAAGTAGTAAAATCTGTTTATATTAGTAACATTTGACCTTATAAAATTAAGCTAGGGCTGGGCTATTCTGTCTTTGTGACTTGACTAGTATTATGTGTTTGAAAAATAGAGAAGCTCTTCAAATACAACTGAGCTAATTAAAAACATAGAGAATTCCAAATATACCTACATATCTCTAGCATCCTTCTTTTTATAAGGTGGAGTAAAGCTTTGGTGCTGCCTAGCATCTGTCGGGGAAGTGATAAGAATGATTTAGGAGTAAAAGACATGTTGGCAGTTTTATTATTCTTAATTTAGGGCCTTATGTAGGAGGACATAAAAAGCAATGTTAGAAGAGATTAGTTACTGATTAAAATTCACATGCAGGTGCTTAAGAACAGGGGATGGCCCTACCCTCAAGCTCCCGGTTTTTCGGTGACAACACAATATTTTTAAATAAACATAGCTGAAAGTAGTATAACAATCATTAACAATTTTGGTTCTTCTTTAGGTGAGGAATCTTAATTTGATTTAAAACAAAACAGACAAAACAAAAAAAGCACAAATATTAACTCTGTCACGTGAATGTAAATAAAACATGTATCATGGCAAGGCAGTTACATGGATAAAAAGGAAAAGAGAAAATTATTCTTCAACACCTCATGTAGGAGAGTAGTCTCTCTATTTCATGATCATTTTTCTTTTTAGCTGAGAAAATATTGGTTAGGTCTTGCTACATAAAGTTGGGTAACAAATGACCATAAAATCCAGTTGGCTAGTTCAGTCTTTCTTACCGCAGGTGGCCTCATTTGCATGCTGAAGGGCAAGCGAACTCTGCTGATTAGAGCTTGATCTCGGCTGGGACCGTCTGCTTCCAGGGGCAGGTCTAACGGGTCCTCACTTCTTACTCCTATATGCTGGGCTTGGGTGGGCTTCCTAGTGTGTTCATCCGGGGAATTAAGTATAAAGGAGCAGCAGGTAGCTTCAGGGAAGCCTTTCTCATGGCCGTGGGGGAGGTATGAAAGAGCAATGTCACAAAAATATTTGAAACCTTTCCTGTGCCATGTTTGGTAAGGTAAATCCCATTGGCTAGCCTTAAGTTGACGAGTATCCGGGGTGGGAGTTGGGAAGGAAAGCATTTTGCCACCAGAAGGTCTAGAAGGGAAAACAGTGAGTTTTTTCCACAATGATTTTACCTACTGTGTTGTCCTTTTTTCTGTATTCACTTCCTTGTCACTTGCAAAACCCACTGGCCCCATTCCATGATTGGCAGTAGTCTCATCCAATGCCAGTATCAGCTTGAAATCCTGGATTTCAGGATCTTCCTGTCAGGGAGTATTTACCTTTTTCTTTCTTTTTTTTTTTTTTTAAGTATTTACTTTTTAAATGAAGACCTATGATAGGTAGAAACAAGTTACATTTGTCTCCTGAACACCTATCACAGAATGCTGAAACAGGAAAAAGATAATAGTAATAAAGACTTCTTTTTGGAGAAAGGAAACATAGATATTTTTTTATGGCAAGTTCAAAATCTCACAGAGGAAATGTCAGGTCTCTCTAATTTGGTTTTAGGAAACATACATTGTTTAGGCTGCTTAGTAGTGACTCCCTAGTCTTTTCTTCTCTACAGTCCATTTCCCTGCTTTCTGGAAGTTTCTTTAATTATTCTGCCTAGTTATATCTGAAAGGTTTTAAAATAATATACCCCTATTGGCAACTGGGCTGTTTTCTCAACCCATTTTTTGTTATGTAGAAACTTAAGTCCCAGAAGTCTTTTATCTTAATCTTATTCTCTTTTATTCCAGGCTCTCTCAAAAACGTTAAAATTTAAAGGGCATATTATTTTAATTAGTTCAAAAGCCACGCAATAACTCTTATAGACATGCCTCTCCATATATACTTAATTATGGGTACTTTGGTACATTAAGCTTTGGTGGGACCATGTTCTTAATCTTCCTATAAGTTATTTTCAGTAGGTAAGAAGTTCTAACAGGGATAACCATAGTTCTTTAAGAGCTCTTGATACAGGCAGAATGGCCTGCCCTTGGCTTGGTCTATGCTCTCTTATAAGATCTTAATGCCCTCAGTATTTCTCTTTTTTTTTTTTTTTTGACATGATTCCTCATGGTATTTCTTTCTTTCTTTCTTTCTTTTTTAATTTTAAAAATTTTTAATAAACATATAATGTATTATTAGCCCCAGGAGTACACGTCTGTGAATCTCCAGGTTTACACACTTCACAGCACTCACCATATCTCATACCCTCCCCAATGTCCATAACCCCACCACCCTGTCCCTACACCCCACCCCTCGGCCCCCCTCAGTTTGTTTTGTGAGATTAAGAGTCTCTTATGGTTTGTCTCCCTCCTGATCCCATCTTGTTTCATTTATTCTTTTCCTACCCCCCAAACTCCCCATGTTGCGTCTCCACTTCCTCATATCAGGGAGATCATATGATAGTTGTCTTTTTTTCGATTGACTTATTTTGCTAAGCATAATGCCATCTAGTTCCATCCACGTCATCGCAAATGGCAAGATTTCACTTCTTTTGATGATTGTATAGTAGTTCATTTTATATATATATATATGTATATATGTGTGTGTATATATATATATATATATGTGTGTATATATATATATATATATATATATATATATATATATACACACACACCACCTCTTCTTTATTTATGTGTTGATGGACATCTAGGTTCTTTCCATGGTTTGCCTATTGTGGACATTGCTGCTATAAACATTCAGGTGCACATGCCCCTTCGGATCACTACGTTTGTATCTTTAGGGTAAATACCCAGTAGTGTAATTGCTGGGTCATAGGGTAGCTCTATTTTCAACTTTTTGAGGAACCTCCATGCTGTTTTCCAGAGTGGTTGCACCAGCTTGCATTCCCACCAACAGTGTAGGAGGGTTCCCCTTTCTCCACATCCTCGCCAGCATCTGTCCTTTCCTGACTTGTTAATTTTAGCCATTCTGACTGGTGTGAGGTGGTATCTCATTGTGGTTTTGATTTGTATTTCCCTGATGCCAAGTGATGTGGAGCACTTTTTCATGTGTCTGTTGGCCATCTGGATGTCTTCTTTGCAGAAATGTCTGTTCATGTCCTCTGACTAGGCTACTCTTAATTTGAGAATGTTCTGTATGGAAATATTGATGTTATGAATTGAATTGTGTCCTCAAAAAAGGTATGTTGAAGTTCTAGCTTCCCATACTTCAGAATGTGATCTTATTTGAAAATGGGTCTTACGGAGGTAATTAAGTTAAAATGAAATCATTAAGGTGGGCCTGATCCATGGAGTCCTTATAAAAAGGTGACATTTTAGGGGTTCCTGGGTGGCTCAGTGAGTTAAGTCTCTGCCTTCAGCTCAGGTTGTGATCCCAGGGTCATGGGATCAAGTCCCGCATCGGGCTCTCTGCTCCACAGGGAGCCTGCTTCTCCTTCTCTCTCTGCCTGCCTCTCTGCCTACTTGTGATCTCTGTCAAATAAATAGATAAAATCTTTACAAAGAAAAAGTGACATTTTACACAGAGGCAGCCATATGCAGAGAAAAGACTATGAGAAAAGACACAGAGAGAAAGCTTGCTGAAGATTGGAGCTATGCCAGCACAAGTCAGCGAACAGGGTCCGAGAAGCTGCAAGAGTCAAGGAAGGATAGTTCCCCTATAGGTTTTTGAGGGATCGTGGGACTGCTGACACTTTGATTTCAGACTTCTAGTCTCCAGAACTGTGAGGTAATAAATTTCTGTTATTCTAGGTCAATTAGTTTATGGTATTCTGTTATACAAAATAGAAAGCTAATACAATTACAGATAAGGAAGGATTTTACTTTTCAACCCCCAAGGTCTGAGTTCTTCATATATTCTCTAAATTCTGTTAGCCACCCTTCTCACCCCTTCTCTGGCAAAGTACTTTTTCTAGACCCATTTTTTCTTGTATATCCGATTAAATGCAGTGTTTGATTAGAAAAAAGAAAGAAAAGGAACTCATATAATATGATCAAATTCAAATAATGTCTTCAATATTACTCAAAAGCCCTAGTCCCAATGTTAATGGGACCTTGAAAACTAAACCAGAAAATTTTTATAAGCCCTCAAAATTTTTCCTTTTCATTATTTTGAGTACAATTCTACCTCTACAAACTATGACCAAAACACTTGAGCCCTATGCACAGCTAACACTGCTCCCTAAGTCCTAGATGCAATGTACCTTACTAAGAATATAGGCTCTGGTACAAAATGTACACTTTACTAAATGTGTGGTCATTGCTAGTTAGTTCCCTATGTTTCAGTTTCTTCTTTAAAACCAAGATAACTGTATCTTCCTTATAGGATAATTGCCAGCTTCAATGAATATTGACACATCAGGTGTTCACCAACTGTGAATTGTTATGATTCATATTAGTCATACCATCTGTTCTTACCCCAGCTTCAAAACTGAATAGAAAACACTAAGCATGAAGTTATTAAAAAAATTGATATAAGTGAGTCTGTCCTTCCCCCCTGCTTTCCCACAGAGGAAGTTTCACTGTACTTTTATTTTATAACCCTTTGAATGTGAACACATTTCTCCTTAAGTTTAAGCTCCTTTTTCATACCAATTTGCTGGAAAGAATTACCTCCACTTGTTATTTTACTTTCCACTCAGCCTAACCCCGTCTGGCTTCTTCCTCTGCTCCACCTTTCAAATACACATGATGCCACAGTTGATTTTCTAAGGCTCTTTGACACATTTCACTGTGTATGCTTTCCTCTTAACAGTCTGAAGGGGCAAGAGAATGCCACCAGTTGGAGGCTGAGGGCTGAGGATAGGCTCAAAAACTCATAAAAGGAACATGACCTCCATTATACAATAGTATATTGTAAAACTCAAATCCTTAAAGCAGATTTCCTGGAAAAATAAGCAAACAAACAAACAAACAAAAAAAACATGTGTGCACAAGACTGCCAGCATTTTGAGCTGTTCCACTGAGGGGATTCTGATGGAATTTTAACAGCATTTCTCTTCCAACCACCCATATATTCTTACCTCCGACACTAGCGCGCAGGATACTTCAGATCGATGTTCTCTCCAAGGGTGGACTTTCTGCTTTTAAATATTTAGTATTTACCGAATATACAAAGAGGAGAGCTTTGGAACTGACATGATTAATTTCTCAGTTCTCTTTTGGATTTAAAGCCTGTGATATTTATTTTCTACTTTTCTATTACAAATCCTATTGTACCTGCACCTCGGCTTTGGGCTTTATCTGTTTTTCAGGACAGAATTTCTCTTCTCTTTGCTACTCCATTAGCTTCTTGTTTTCATTGCCCCTTTTTCCCTGCAGCTGATCAATACCATGTTAGGCTGCACACTCTGGCAACCTATCTTCTCTCAAGGCTTGCCACTAAAAGAATGTAGGAGAGTAGTAAATTAGCAACAACATCCTCCTCCTCCTTTTCCTCATCAAAAAACATTTTATTCATTCCTACCAAGGTCTTTTGCACTGCGGAAGATAAGGCACTGTGATAGAGGCCCCAACATTTATGTTCATACAAAGAGCTCGTTTCCATTATTTGAACTCAGTCATTCTAGAATTTAAAAAAAGAGGGGGGTGGAAGCTGCTCTTCTCCATATTTTGACACGACAAAAATAAATTCATTCATTTCCTGAGTGTTCCATGAGCACAAAATATAGTCTTCACTTCTATATATATTCCGCTCAGATAAAGCTAATAAATGAGCAAAACCTTCTGTTTCCAAGCCAAAACAAGTGACGCCAGTTAAATCAAGAGAGCTAAAGTTACTGCTAGTTCTATAGTTAGTAAGCAGGATGCTATTTTAGTGATAACTATGATATTTTAATGAGAAATCCTGTCATTTTCTCTTCTAAATGCTGCCTTTCAACTTATAAGTTTCAATCCTGGATATATGGGGCTTTATTTTTGAAACATACAGAAATATAATGTCAATAGCAAAAACCACATATTTTCCATTCATTCTTTAAACAAATTCTATATCAAGAAAAGGGGATGTATTTAAAAAGCACTTTCAAATTTGTAAAATTGCATAACTTAAGGTCTCATTGTTCTGGAGTAAAATGTTTTTAAATTTAATGCACACCTGACAAACTCTGTCACTCTGTAGAGTCACTTCTCAGATTGTTCTTTATAAAGAGTATTTTTTTTTCTGATCTTTTCCTTTTAGATGAAAGCCAGTGCTAATTGAGGCAAAGGTGATTCAAAGGTGAAGCTTAAGTTTCTTATCCTCAAATTCTGATCTTTGTGCATTCAAGACAAACAGTATCTCTATGAAAACTGTGTGAAATAGGCAACTATGAGATTTTATTGGTATGGAGCTTATAGTTATATCTTTTTCTTCTAATCTCTAAAGCGATAACTTATCTTTTTTTTTCTCAGTTTAACCTCGTTTATTAATCTGCCTACTACATGGAGTACCTTTTTCTTTCCATATCAATCTCTAGCCATAGCCATCTAGGCATGTTTCAGAACTATCCAGGGGTGAATCCCTTCATTACCTGGTTTGTTCCAGCTTCTTCTTCTTCTTCTTCTTCTACTACTACTACTACTACTACTACTTCTTCTTTTTCTAAGCTTTTATTTATTTATTTGAGAGAGAGAGAGTGTGTGTGTGAGAGAGCACAAACTGGGAAGAGGGAGAAGCAGGCTCTCTGCAGAGCATGGAGCCCATCTCTGCGTTTTAACCCAGAACCCTGGGATCATGACCTGAGTGGAAAGCAGCTGTTTAACCCACCAAGCCACCCAGGTATCCCTTGTTCCAGCTTTTTAATCTTAACTATGTCTCTTTCCCTCTTTTCATTTTGGTTTTCCTGAAATGTATTCTATAGTACCTTTCATAAAAAATGTGAACAAAAGTAACCTTTCTGTGTTCTTACATGTTTGAAAGTGTTTTCTTCCAGCAACTTGGCTGAATATAAAATTTGTCAAGTGAACCTTATTTTCCCTCATCCCTTTGAAGACGACCGCTGTTGTATTCAGTATTACTAGTAAGAAATCTGGTGAAAGTACAATTACTAATCATTGGAAGCAATATTTTTTTATTTTTTTTTCACTCACTTTTGTCAGCATTTAGCATCAGTTTGTCTTTGAAATTCTGATCTTTCCCAAGAGCAAGTCTAGTTATAGTCTCTTTAATTTATCCTGCTTGACATTTTATAAGCAATTTTTTTTTTAAAGTAATCTCTCCCCACAACATGGGGCTCAAACTCCTGACTCCTAGATCAAGAGTTACATACTCTACTGACTGAGCTAGCCAGGCACTGCCATGAACAATTTAAGTTTGAAATTCCATCTCTTACTTAAGCTAGAGAAATATTTTTCTTAAAATTTCTTCAACAATTATTTTCTCCTCCATTTTCTCTATGATTCCCTGGGAACAAATTTACATCCATATTATCATGTCTGGAGTTTTCCATCACTACTAGTACTTATTTTGTAGTTTTCATCTATTTCTACTTTTGTACTCCATTTTGGGAATACTCCTGGATTTGACGTTTTGCCAAAAAATGCCCTATTTAGTTAGCCTGTTTTGGTAGTCATCATCTTCTTGACATTATTATTCACGTAATCAATGTTTCTACTGTTAAATAAACTAGCTATGCTGGAATACTTGCTTAACAAGCAAGTACCACATCTCTGCATTAAATGCAAAAACAACTCATTTCTTTCTCACATCATTCTTCACGGTACAGCAGATGAAGTTTCCTGGTTTCACATAGACACAGGTCATTTCCATTGCTTGGTTCAGCCATTCTTGAGAGTCCTGCAGACTCCATTGGGCCCTCTGCATCTGTTTGGCAACAGCACAAGAGAGGGAACTTGGAGAATCTCAAAACAGGTTTCAGGGGCCAGATGGAAGTGTTTGAGTCATGGGAGAAGAAATGAAGTTTCTGATTAGGAAAGGCCTTCTGTTCTAAGAAATTTGAATTTTTCCTGTGAAGGCAATGAACCTTTGAAGGGTGTTAAGATTTTTAGCCAGTACTCTCAGTTGTGTTATTTAGAAATATCATTCTGGCTTCTCTGTAAATTATAGATCTCGGTTGAGCAAAGACAACTTTTAAGGGAATGTTGTCAAAAACCAGGTGATAAATCATGGTGTTTTGAACCATAAATATGAACATGGGTAAGAAGAGAAGTGAGATTGAAAAGATGATATTAAGGAAACAACAAGGCCCAGTGATGATTGGGCGTTAGTGCAGGGGCAGAATGAGAAGTCAACACAGGCAAGTTTCTCATTTTCACAACAGGGTGGATTGCATTTGCTAACGTAGAGGATTTTGCAAGAGAAGCACATTATAGGGAAAAATTGAGTGTTTTGAGGGATAAATGGAAATGCTCAGTGTGTCTATGGATTTGTGGTTTTGTAGCTCAAGAGAGGCATAAGAGCAGAAAGAAAGGCTTAGAAGGCATCACTTTATTAACCCTTTTAATGATAAAAGAATAAATGAGACTTGGAGTATCTGTTTTCATTATATTCATAGCACTGAGAAAATATTAGCTATTCAATATGTATTTCTTTTTTATTAAAGATTTTATTTATTTGAGAGAGGGAGAAAGAGAGCAAAAGCAATTGGGGGTGGAGAGCAGAGGGAGAAGCAGATACCCCGCTAAGCAGGGAGCCTGAAATGGGGCTTGATTGCAGAACCCTGGGATCATGACCTGAGCTGAAGGCAGACACTTAACCAATTGAGCCACTCGGGCACCCCTCAGTACCTTTTTCTTTTCATAAAACAATGTGTGAGATAATGGGAATGGAGTTTAGGAGATTCTGAACATTTTAAAATACTGATGAAGAGCTAATAAAAATGAAAGATTGTTATTAAAATAAATTAGTTGTTATTTGGCAAGTAAGGGCAGGTAGAACTCAAAACAGGAGTCAAGAATTAGTCTTTGACAATAAAAAAGGGAGATTTCTTTATAGTGATTAAAAAAGGACACATTTGCATAAAGACTAATAAGGTTATGAGAATTAATGCTGTTCTTTTCTCGTGGATGACATCTTTGTAAAGTTGAATAGAGAGTAGTGGGAAGGAGTATCTGAGAAGTGTGAGTTTTAAAAAAAAAATTGCTATGGAGATGGAGAAGTAGTCGTCAAAGGGGAAGTTATACAGAGCATTCAGTATTTATTTATTAACAGCACAGACAGTGTTACAGGAACCACATTGTGGTATAATGGGAAAATAGATCTGTCCTAATCAGCAAGTCAAAAAAGACTAAACATTATATATAGCAATTGTGGAAGCCTTAGGGAAGAGCAGGTTTTCAATAGGAGAGTATAGGAGGAGTAAAGAATGAGCGAGTATGTACAAAAATAGGCAGGCAGATACATTGCCAAAATGGCTTATAGATCTATGTGTGGTTGGTTTAGGAGCTGGGAGAGGAAGGGAAGCTAGTCAGTTATTCTGAGGCTAAACCATCTAAATGAATTTTGAAAGATGAAGAATTTTGATTTTATTGTCAGTGCTGATGTTCAAAAACAGCAACAACAATGATTTATTCTTACTGGATTTGAGAGGAAAAAAAGATAAAACTTCTATCTGAAGATGCATTAGAAATGATTTTGGTATGGGACACCTGGGTGGCTCAGTCAGTTGGGTGTCTGCCTTCAGCTCAGGTCATGATCTCAGGGTCCTGGGATCAAGTCCGTGTGGAGCCCCCAGTGCAGCCCCTATTAGGGCTCCCTGCTCAGCAGGGAGTCTGCTTCTCCCTCTGGCCACCCACCCACCCCACTCCATGCTCCCATGACTGTACTCTCTCTCTTGAATAAATAAATAAAATCTTAAATAAGGAAATGATTTTGGTACTTAAAAAAAGATATCTTGCTTGAATTTGCTCATGAATCCTCATAAAAATTCTTACTAATTTGATAAAATTGTGACCACCAGGAAAATAAAAATAAAAATGCTACCAATGTATTTTCCAAATTTTGGAATATTTTCACTAACTAAATATGAATTGTACTGGATTTAGTTAAGAAACACCATTGAAATTGTACACATTGGTAGCTGGCCTTAGCAGAGGAAATATGCAAGGAGATTTCTTTTACTTTCATATATTTTGTAAAAATATATATATATATCAGAAATTCTGCCTAACCACACCATTCTATTTTAGGGCTGTGGTCTCTTCAAGGAAAGTAAATTGCTAACACCATCTTGTCTTTCTTCTAAAACAGCGTCCTCTCCACATCCACTGAGGAATGACAAATCCTGGTAAGAAACCGAACTAGAAAAGTGAGGGGACAGGGCACTTAAAGATAGTTGTATATTTCATTTTTTTAAAAAAAAATATTTTATTTATTTATTTGACAGACAGAGATCATAAGTAGGCAGAGAAGCAGGCAGTGAGAGAGGAGGAAGCAGGCTCCCAGCTGAGCAGAGAGCCCGATGCGGGGCTCATTTCCAGGACCCCGGGATCATGACCTGAGCCGAAGGCAGAGGCTTTAACCCACTGAGCCACACAGGTGCCCCTGTATATTTCATTTTTAAGGATATAGAATCCACATTTTAAAAGTGATAAAATTAGAGAAAAAAGGAAAATTGATAACAGTAAATATTAGGAATGTGGGACTTTTGTGTTCATGGTTTAGATGTAGGACAAGTTCCTACCTCAGTCCAGAATAGTTTAATTCAATCAATTTCTATGTGAAAATGGGAATTGGGTTGAAAGTTGAATGCACTCATCTGTAGGTAGTTGATCTCTGAATGAGAAGTTAACCTATGTAAGGCCAATATTACAGTGGGTCCACTAGAAAGTATCAGGCTTGGATACCTCTTCTCATCTGATGCCAAATTAATATATGAAATGCATGAGTTCTCAGAAAACATGCACACTGAAAGAAGAAAAGGCAAGATAAAATTCTATAATTCAGAAGAAAAACATAACTTTGGAAGTAATTTTAATAGGAATTTGAATATAGTTTTGGAAAACAAACTGACACCAATGCACTGCCTCTATGAAATCTGAAGGAGAAATCCATAAGGAATAAACACCACAATGTGGAAAACAAAGCAAAGTTAATCAATACTTAAGGCAGAATACTTAAGAAACTGGACAAAAGGAAAAAAAATAAAACTATAGTAGATTGAAATCTCTGGAGTTAAAGCATTTAGGTATTTAACCCATTACTGAGTTTATTTTATGCTCTGTTTAAGTTAGTGGTCCAGTCTCATTCTTTTGTATGTGGCTGATTTTCCTACCACCATTTAGGGAAAATACTGTTTTGTTCCTCCATTGTATTTGTTGGCCCCTTTGTTGTAGATTTATTGACCATAAAGTTGTGGGTTTATTTCTGGGTTCTCTATTCTTTTCCATTGATCTGTGTGTCTATTTTTATGTCAGTACCAGACTGTTTTGATTACTACGAGCTTTGTGGAATATCTTCCAGTCTGTAATTGTGATACCTCCAGCTTTGTTCTTTCTCAAGATTGCTTTGGCTGTTCAGGGGTCTTTTGTGGTTCCTTTACAGATTTTAGGATTACTTGTTCTAGTTCTATAAAAAATGCTTTTGGTATTTTGATAGGCATTGCATTAAATCAGTAGATTGCCTTGGGTAATATGGACATTTTGTCAGCATTAATTCTTGAAATCTACAGGCATGGAATGTCTTTCCATTTGTTTGTGTCATCTTCAATTGCTTCATTAATGTTTTGTAGCTTTCAGAGTACAGGTCTTTCACCTCTCAAAAGAAGTATTTTTATAGTGAAAATGTATAGAAGAAAGGAAACTCTAAGTTTAATAGTAGTTTTGTCTAATTAGGTTTTAGTTTTTATTTTCCTTCATTGGAAAGAAGCAAATTTCTTAGGTTGTGCATATGTGTGAATTACTTGAATAGAAGAGACAAGAATAATTGTTAACTACATAAATAATTGCAAGCACTAAGTACATCCTTGCAATTGCTCTAAGTGTCTTACATCTATTATTTAGATATTTATAAAAATGCTGTATCTTAACCAATGTATCATTAAGCAAGATGGTCAATCATGATAGGTAAGGTGACTTTCCTAAATTTATACAGCTAGTGAGTGTGTAATACATATAAAAAATTCTAAGTCTGGGCGCCTGGGTGGCTCAGTGGGTTAAAGCCTCTGCCTTCGGCTCAGGTCATGATCCCAGGGTCCTAGGATCGAGCCCCACGTCGGGCTCTCTGCTCCACAGGGAGCCTGCTTCCTCCCCTCTCTCTCTGCCTGCCTCTCTGCCTACTTGTGATTTCTCTCTTTGTCAAATAAATAAAATCTTAAAAAAAAAAATTCTAAGTCCTATAAAGGTAATGGCATTAATAATTTGTCTTCTATTTTACCTTGTTCCTCATATATTTTTATTAGTATTCAGAGACTTATTTTTAAAATGTGAAAGGTTTATTTAAAACACAAAATTTATTGTCAATGCTCAATTTTTAGAATCAAATTCAAATTAATATATCTGATTAATATTATATGGCTTTGTTCTTTCTATATCATCACTTTGCAAGGTTCTACTAAAGATAACCACCTCTAGATGCTACTAAGATCATTCAAGGTACAAATTGGCTTCCAAAAATTGAACATAGAAGATACCATGTGTGACAGAAGAGCAAACTTCCGGGGCTCCTGGGTGGCTCAGTGGGTTAAAGCCTCTGCCTTCGGCTCAGGTCATGGTCTCAGGGTCCTAGGATTGAGCCCGCATCAGGCTTTCTGCTCAGTGCAGATCCTGCTTCCTCCTCTCTCTCTCTCTCTCTCTCCCTGCCTCTCTGCCTACTTGTGATCTCTGTCTGTCAAATAAGTAAATAAAATCTTAAAAAAAAAAAGAAGAAGAATGAACTTCCTTCTATCCTCTTTCTCTCTCTCTCTCTCTTTTTGTTAAGCTTATTTCTTGTAAGCTTATGCATGTGCATATATTTATATCTCCATTTTGAAACCAAAAAAATTATTAGAGTTTGTTTTATTTTTTAAAAAATAAGCTGAAAAAGTTCAACTATCCTTTATTTGGGGATATTTATAGTGTATTCTTGGCTGAAGTACAGGAGGTGGTAGTGTATGAGAGCAGTGAAAAGCACCAAAATATGGTTAGAATGTCAGGACACTTCCCAGAGAGAACTGTGGGATGGCGAAATTTCCAAAGACACCCAAGAAAAGAAACATTTTTCTCAGTTACATAGACTCTAATTCCGAACTTAAATAGCTATTGCTTCTTTTAATTACTCTGCCTCATACTTAGCAGTCTATTTTTATAGATCCTGCTGCCAATAGAGGATGAGGCTGGGAATTTACCCAGCAGGTTATGTTTTGGGTCAGATTACTTTAGACTTCACAAACATTGTAAAACATAGTTTAAAATCATATTATAAAATATCTGAAGCTGTTTTTTTTTTGCTAGTTTGTTTTATTTCACTTCAACCCAGCCACAGTGCTGAGTGCTGGGGATGAAAGGAAGAATTCTAGTTTCTCCTTTAAGGAGCCCTCAGCCTAGCTGGGGGGGAGGGGAGAGAAGAAGAGGAAAAGAGAGAGGGAGAAGGAGAGAGAGGAACAGGCAAAGGGATGGGGAATAGGAGGTGAGCAGGAGGGAGGGGCAGAGGGAGAGGGAGAAAGAAAAGCATTTTCCTATAGAGTGTAAGTGCTGTGATAGAGCTCTAAGAGGATGGGAAAATTATCTAACTTTTTGGTCAGGGTACTAAAAGTAGGCTTCATGAAGGAATTTTGTTTTAAAATCTAAGGTGGGTTAAAAAAAATAAGATGTATACAAGGTAGGGAAGAGAGAGGAGAGAGAGCGACTAAAAAGATTATTTTCCAATCGGAAATAATAGTGGAAATAAATAGGAGAAGAGACCTGAAACAGACTATTGGTTGATTTGTTCTATGTAAGTGGCTCTCCTTCTTGAAGCAAATGTGAATAAAATATGAATTAAGTCTTCCAGTGATACAACATGGGCCCTAGCTCTCTACATGCACAGCTGCACACATATTTGTGGTGGTATTTGCTAAGGTGGCCAGGAATGTGTCCAGAAATATACCATAGTCCAGCTTGGAAGGAGGTAGTAGGCGTATTGGTGGTGAGCATGGTCTCTTTCTTCTTCCCTGCCCTTACCTAACACAGGTCCAAGAGGTATTAAAACAGATAATACTTGAAAGTACCAACTTTATGCAAGACTGCGTGGGAGCATTTTATGTATCATCTCGTTAAATGGCACAACCGTTTCAGTATGTACTGTGGAATCTACTCCCTGGATCCTAACAGCCTAGGTACAATTTACTACCTTTATTCACTTCACTAAACAAAAATATACCAATCTCTACTAGTGTTAAATGTTATTTTATGTATAGATGCAAACAAAATCATAAACGAATTAGATAAAGTTTCTGCTCTCACAGAAGTAACTTTCTAGGATGAGAAGGAAATAAGTATTTCCATAATGTGTCAGGTGATGGGAAGTACCATAAAGAAAGGTAAACTGAGGCAATGTGGTAAAAGGTGAAGAGGTAAAGTATAAAAGGCATTTTTATAAAGGATTTTGAAGAGGTCCTCTCTGATTTAAAAAAAAAAAAAAAGAAAAAAGAAAAGAAAAAGAAAAAAAATTTAAAAATATCTGAATGAATCCATGGGCCAAATAGGCTATTTGTGAGAAAGCAGCCCAGGCCTAGACAAAAGGAAATACTAAACCTTCTTTGTGTGGTTATCTGAGGAATGTGATGAGACCTACAGATTGACAGGGAGTGAAGGGGGGTCAATAAGAAATAATTTCAACAAAACACACTTGGGATTACTAGCCCTTCAAGCATTATGATCTTAGGTGACTCTAATTTTCATCAATAAACATAGAAAACAGAAACTACTAGAAATGATGGTAAGGAAAATGAGATATTAAAGCCAATGACTTTATTAAACATTTTAAGTTATGACAGAAACTGCTATTTTTTTTTGAAGATTTTATTTATTTACTTGAGAGAGAAAATGCACAAACAGAAGGAGTTGGCAGCGAGAGAGGGAGAAGCAGACTCACCTGCTGAATAGGAAGCCCTATGTGGTACTTAATCCCACAACCCTGGGATCATGACCTAAGCTGAAAGCAGATGCCTAACCAACTGAGCCATCCATTTGCCCGTGAAACTGGTATTTTCAGGGTCTTCCAAACATATCAGAAAGAGAAGGTATGATTGGATGATATACTCATTTAATCCTATTATCACTATGACATGGCTGTCCAGATCCTGGCAAAGAAAACTGAGGAAGCAGAAAGGTACCTGTGTTTATTTTTGTATGTATGTATATATATCTGCATATAAGTGTATAATGACAAAAATAATTAGAAGCGAGTAACAGGAAAGAGACACTTTTAAACACTTAAAGCCTGGAGGGTAAACTGGCCTGGTTTCCCCTTTGCTATATTCTACTGGTGAAAGCAATCATAAAGGTAGTTCAAATTCATGGGTAGGAGAAAGAGACTCAAACTCTCACAATGAAGACTATCATAGACTAACTAATCATAGCTGTCAATAAAATACCACTTTATACTCACCAAGTTGGCAGAAATTAAGAAATCTGATAATTTTGTGAAGATATGAATTAATAGGAATTTCTATGTTATACATGCACACACACACACACACACACACGTATATGAATGCATGTATATGTACAACTTCCAAATTCGTTTGTTAATTCTAATGTGGTGTGTGTGTTTGTGTGTGTGGAGTCTTTAGGGTTTTCTGCATATAAGATTATGTTATTTGCAAGCAGAGAAAGTTTTATTTCTTCCTTGCCAACTTTTATTTCTTTATTTTCCCTTCTTGACTCATTAGTTGATTAGGACTTCAAGTACTATGTTGAATAGAGGTGGTAATAATGATCATCCTTGTCTTGTTCCCAGTTTAGAGGTAAAGCTTTTGGTTTCTCACGACTAAATATGATGTTAGCTGTAGACTTTCATATATGGGCCTGTATGTCTTTCTATGTCAATAGTTTGTTGAAAGTTTGGGTGTTTTGTTTTGTTTTATTTTGTTTTTCAGCCACTTAAGAAGACAGTTGGTATTTTCTTACAATACTAAACAGACTATATATGATCCAGCAGTCATGCTCCTGGAGATTTACCCGATGAGTTAAGATCTTATGTCCACACAAAAGCCTGCACATGGATGTTTAGAGAAGCTTTTTTCATAATTTCCCAAACTTGATTGAAGGACAACTAAGATATCCTTCAATAGGTGAATGGACAAACAAACTGGGATATCCCTAATATGGAATATTATTCCTTGCTTAAAAATAAATGAATTATTAAGTCAGAAAAAAAAAAGAGGAAACTTAAATGCATACTATTAGATGAAAGAGTCAATGTGAAATGGCTACATATGATTTCAATTATATAACATTATGGAAAAAACAAAACAATACAGATAGTGAAGAAAAAAATTGATAGTGTATAGAGCTTCAGGTAGAGGAAGGGAAGAAGAAGAAATGCATTGGTGGAGCACAGGGAGTATTTAGAGCAGTGGAACTATAATAATGGGATACCAGTATTGGTCAAAAATCTATGTTAATTTCTGAGGCACCTGGGTGGCTCAGTGGGTTGAGCATCTGTCTTCAGGTCAGGTCATGATCTCAGGGTCCTGCCTTCGGCCCCACATCAGGCTCCCTGCTCAGTAAGGAGTCTGCTTCTCCCTCTGCCACCCTGACCTTGCTTGTGCATGCACATGTTCTCTCTCTCTTTCTCAAATAAATAAATAAAATTTAAAAATATGGTAATTTACAATACAAAAAAATGGACCCTAATATAAACTGTGGTCTAGTGATAAAGCATGAATAATAGTTCAGCAATTGTAACAAACCTACCACAGAAAGAAAAGATGTTAAGAATGGGGAAATTTAAAAAAAAATAAAAAAAGAGTAGGGGAATTGTGTGGTGATAGTGGGATGAAAGGTAGGAATGGAGAAAGGGGATATATGGAACCTCTCTGTACTTTCTACTCTTCTTTTTTATAAACCTAAGCTTTCTCTAAAACACAAAGTCTATTAATAAAAAATAAAAGTCCATTTATAATATTTAAAACTAAGCATTTATTGTATCATTCATATTCCTTAGGAAACTTTTCCAAAACCCTATATCCTATACCTAGTAACAAGGCTACTGATAAATTTCTTTACTGTTTCCCATTTTGCATTAAAGGGAATTATTAGAATAGGAAGAGGCCAGCATAAGCTGACCATCCTCCGCCCTGTCTAAAACTATTATCCTTTGTGCAGTTTGTCATAATAATGCCAAGAGAAAACGAATAACATTCAAAATATCATCAATAAGATCATGACCAAAAGAAGATTTTTCTATTCTGAGATCTAAAAGCAGGTCACTTAAATGCTTGGTGACACTGTTTTGTAATGCAATACAAATAATTATTTGGAATTCAGAAGAGTTGAGCCAGATACTGCCTTTGTTAAAACTACAGAGTTATCTTGGCGAAATCTTTTATGTTCTTGAGTTTACTGTCTTCATTTGTATAAAGAGTAGCTTGTATTATCTCTGGGGTCCCATTCACCTCTGCATCCTATTGTATGAGCATATAGTTGTACTTGTTAATGAGGAACTTGTGATTTTATGTGCTGAAACAGTTCATGCAAATGAATTCTTAAGAATCAGAAGCCCTGTTTTCATGCAAATAAACCAAGTGATGAAAAAGGAAAGAAATGAAGAAAATTATGAGCAATATTAATTTACCATCTGTATAAGTCAATTTCTTCATTCTTAAGTCTTTCTCTAAAACTGAAAATAAAATTTGAGGGAATAAGCAAACTAAAAGTCATCATTATAATGACCGAAAGTCATTTTTATTACCCAAATATGAACTTCAGTGTTTATAAGTATGTTTGAAATTACTGAGATGATATGACAAATGGGTAATTTGTTTCATCAGACCAAGTCTTTGAGAGAAAGGGAGATTTGGGGTCTTATTTTAAGTGATAATTATTTTGAAAGCTTAACAGGTAACAGTAGTTAAGCTTGTTCCTTGTTTATAAGATTATTGATAAAGATCCCAAAGTCTATTAAAAATTCTTTCACTTTTTTTCACTTCTATTTCTAGTTTATAGAAATAATTTATGAATTACAATTCATTAGTTTCTTTTAGGTATAAATATGTGGGGAAAAAAAAAGTCCTTAAAAAGATCTCTATTTTCAAATCTTTTAGGGTTGCCCAAGTGGCTCAGTCCATTAACCGTCTGCTTTTGGCTCAGGTCATGATCCCAGAGTCCTGGGATGGAGCCCTGCTTCAGGCTCCCTGCTCAGCGGGGAATCTGCTTCTTCCTCTCCCTTTGTTCCTCTCCCTTCTCGTGCGCTCTCTCTCTCAAAAAAATAAACAATCTTTAAATCATTTCATCTTTAATTGATATGTATGATCATATAACTAATAATAGAGGACCTGGGTCAACACATCATTATAATTAATATTTTAAAAAATCGCCATAACATACTTGAAAATTTTATCTATACTCCTTAATAATTAATGTGCTATTTTATGTCAGTTACCAAAAAAGTTAATACTGCGATCATTAATAAACAATTTTCCTTTTAAGTTTAGTCTATTTGATGGTAAGTGTATTTTGGTTCTGAAGCACTTCAAATAGTGCATTTAAGATAAAACTTGTTAATTCATAAGATTTCAGAATTCTGTGAAGGTACAGTTATTCTACATGTTCCATTTTCAGATTTTTGTCTTATTAACTTAAAATTATTGTCAAAATGAGGTATGAATCAAGTGAACCAATTTCACTGGAGACTGATTAGTGAGGCACAATGATGCTTGCTTATTAATGGGCAGTGGGCATTATTCTGTGATTAGCTGAAGTAGATCATAAGAAACCCTATTCTATTGGGGTTGAGTGTATGTACTCAGGAAAACAAATGATAGATCAGATCATTAGCTGAAAAGCATTGAATTGGAACAAAGGGAATTTGATGTTCTTTTAAGAAATATTTCTAGCATGTTGTAGTAAAGAAATGAATTTCCTTTCTTTCCTTTAGAGAATTTCCTGTCTGAACACCAGGCACAAATCATAGAGAATCAGATTATTTCTCTTTTGAATGATGCTGGGGAAACCCAGGTAAGTTTTCATTCTATAGCCCTGTTTGTCAACATTCTTTTAATGTAACAAAAAATTTTTCCATTGAAAAGTCTCCTGTTGCAAGATACAGTGATTTAAACTTCATCTAATTTTCTTAAATCTTGGAGTGGTATATCTTTGAAGTTATTTTGAAATAGACCTTAGGAACCTTGGTGATTTGAGGACAATACTTTAGTTTGATAAACTTCATTTAATATACCATATGCTCATGTATATTTTTTTCATAAATTTTCAATAGAAGGGTAATGGATTTTTTCTCACATTTGTATCTGTTTTTAAAGTTATTATTTCCTGACCTTATCCCTAAAATCTGGAGCATTCCTCTTTGTGGCCAGGTTGCCATTTTTCACCGAACACACATCTTATACCTGTCCTTGGTGATCTCTTTCGCCTCAGATATGCATTTATGGTTTATGTCACTCAATTGGCCCTGGCTCATGTCATTAGTCTTTTTGAAGTTTGCATTCTTTGAATCACATGGGGATTTAAAACTATTTTATAGCAAGATTCAGGCTGACAATGAATTCAGAGGAGGAAGAATATTGTGGGTAAGGATAATAAAGAAAGATTTTGCAGGTATGTCTGTATGTAAACTGAATCTTGGGAGATTTATCTAGGCAGAGAGAAGGAAAGAAGCTAACCCGGATGTTGGAACTCATGCAGCAGCAGAGGCTCAGAGATGGTGACAGAGACCTAAGGATATCACTGCTGTCGCATCAAGAGTTGATGAGCATATGTGGGTTTAAACTAAAGTGATGGTATTGGTAGTGAAAATCAAGAGATACATGCAACCTTTAATTTAGAATCCAACTAGAGGCAAAATCTGTTAAAGAAATCCTTTTGTACAGGAGAGTTTGAACCTCTTAACATCCTTTCTATAGTTCAGTTTTAAGATTCTATATTCCAGGTTTTTGCCTGCTCATTGAATGTCAGAGGTATTGCCAAAATGAGGTACAAATCATGTGAAATGAACACAGAGGAGACTGTTAATAAGCTAAAATCCCTGCTTATTAGTGTAATGGTAGATTATTAGATCTAAACAGTCCAGCACTATTCACTGGAATGAATTATAAGAAACCGTCCTGGTGGGGTTGTATGTGTCTACACAGGCAAACAAATGGTAGTTTAATGTTAACTTTAATATGAATTGCTCTTTTTTCTCTGGGCTCCTTGACCTTAAACCTGAAGATAGAAAATAATTTTTGGATTCGTTTTAATTTACAGATTTAGATATGTGTTTGCATTTGAAAGATCTTATACCCGAGGGAGTCAGAGAAATGGGAACAGGGAAATCGGATAATAGTTTTCAACAAGGTATATTTCACCAAGGAATACTATTTAACTCCTGATTATTTTTAACTTTTAACTTGGCTGAACAGCTGGCATTTGGAAAGCAAGGTTATTATTTTTGAAAGATGACCCTGTAGTAAGAGTTTAGATCAATAAACACTGGCAGCTCTCTATGTGTTGCTAAGGCATGCACTAGGTTAACGAGTTTCTCTAGGATGGAAGTCACCAGTGCACACAAGCAGAACATGTGGGAATGTTTTGCTGCGGATTTTACTGGCAAAGACAGCTTTTTGGTAGCATGGCTTCCAAAGAGTTCTTAGCTAAATGCTTCACTTCTAGTTGTATTTTTCCATAACAAATCTCTGGGAAATTGATTCTTCTTTTTATTTTCTACCCATTGAAGTGTTAAAACAAATGGTTATACAGCAAATTGTTATATTGTTAGATCTAAGGAATCAGTTTTCTGAATATTCTTAAGGGGTGTTTATCATTCCAATCCATATGTTAGACTATTAAAGCACATCACCCTGGAAATACGGAGTAGCTCTAATCCAGGAAGTAGTTAGGTCATCTAATTTTAAATTTAAATTCCAGCCTGTAATTACTAAAGGTTCAGCTAGAGAAACTAGTGCCTGGGGTTAGTCATACCAGGACACCTGCTTCATCTTGGATAAATATACATTAAGAGAAGAACATTTTTCTTCATCAGAAGTTTAGGAGATTTTATCAATCATTGCTTTCTGAAGGCATTTAGGGACAAAAACATCAAGATGCATTAAATGTCTTTGAAAAATACAAATTATAACTAAGCATTACGGTGTCTAAGACAACACAACTTCTAGCAGGCAATACATTGTTTAATTATTTCCATTTTCAGTCTCTCCCATAACAACACCATAACCTTCCACAACAGTATGATTGGAACAGGAGAGCAGAATAGAGGACTGTGTGCGTGTGCGCATGTGTGTATTTGTGTGTATGGGGAAGGGCCTAGTGACGTATGTGTTGATAGAAGTAATCTTATCAGTAAAGAACATCACTATAAGTTTCTAGTTGTCTGGCTTTTGCCTCTTTGAGATGAGATTGATATTTGCTTTTGTAGACCATATTTTAGATAACAGAAATATTAAAAGATTCAAGAAAGAAAGATACAGGCAATCAGCAGAGATACTCCAAGTCATTAAATTAGAAGAAAAGTGAAAAAAAGTTTATATGAAAATAGCTCACCAATCACACTCCTATTCTGTAGTAAAGTGTTTACCAGCTGATGAAAAAAAGCCTGACTGACATCCTTATAAATAACATTAGGCCTTTGATTATTGATATTTTATGCCAATATTGAGGCTATAGAAAGTCTTTTACATATAAGTTGTTATTTTATAAGTGTAAAAACAGATTTTTTATTTATGCTTATAATCAGAGACATTTGGATCTAGAATAGAATATTAGTCACTGTAAAACTGCTTTTACTTTACTTGGACTGTTGCCATCTGAAAATAATTTCAAAAGAACTCTGTGAAATGCTTGGATGTAATTACTGTGCCAGTGTCATTGTTTGTTCTATTATGATTGCTTTTTTAGCCATGTGTTAATGAAAATTTCAAATATCCAAAAGTAGTCTTGTATTAGAATACCACAAATATTGGTCCTCCAGTGTCACTCAATCTAACTAATGATAAATCTCATTTCATTTATAACTTCCTTTATCCTATTCCACCCTTTGGATTACTTTGAAATGTTGTCTCAGGCATCATTATAATTTTACCCATAAATATATATGTGTGTCTCTAAAATTAAGCATATAGGGCGCCTGGGTGGCTCAGCGGGTTAAGCCGCTGCCTTCGGCTCAGGTCATGATCCCAGGGTCCTGGGATCGAGTCCCGCATCGGGCTCTCTGCTCAGCAGGAAGCCTGCTTCCCTCTCTCTCTCTCTGCCTGCCTCTCCATCTACTTGTGATTTCTCTCTGTCAAATAAATAAATAAAATCTTTAAAAAAAAAAATAAATAAAATAAAATAAAATTAAGCATATATTCTCCAATATGTCCATAATTCCATTATAATATACAAATGACAAATATTTCTTAACATAATGAAATATCTAATGGTCAATTTTCTATTGTCTCACTGTATCATATTTTTATATAGATTTTATATTATTACATAATATCAGTATTACTATTAATGTATACAAATGCACAGATATAAAATTCTATCATAATTTCATCTATCTATATAGTACATATATACTTTTGGATTTACAGGATCCAAAAATGTTTACACGTTGTATTTGCTTTAAAGATCTTCTGAATATCTCTCAATCTAGAAGTTCCATAATCCACTTTTATCCCTTTGAAATTTATTTGTAGAAGAAATAAGTTGTTTGTCCTCCAGGGTACCTCCATATTTTGAATATTGCTTTATTGCATTTGTGGTTTAAAATGATTTTTTAAATAGTGTATTTCCTGCAATTTGCAAGTTAGATCTAGAGATTAGTTTATAAAAAGTTTCAATCTTTTGGCAAAAAACCTATTATTGATGGTGTGTATTTTTTTTTTTTCAACAAGAGGTTCTTCTTTTTTTTTTTTTTTTAAAGATTTTATTTATTTATTTATTTGACAGAGAGAGATCACAAGCAGGCAGAGAGGCAGGCAGAGAGAGGAGGAAGCAGGCTCACTGCTGAGTGGAGAGCCCCATGTGGGGCTTGATCCTAGGACTCTGAGATCATGACCTGAGCTGAAGGCAGTGGCTTAACCCACTGAGCTACCCAGGTGCCCCTCAACAAGAGGTTCTTAATATGCAATTGAGTTTGGGGTATTTTTTGTTTGTTTTTTGGGTTTTGGTTTTTTTTTTCCATAGTTTTGTTGTCACTGAGGATCACTGATAGACCCATAATTTTTCAGGAGTTTACATTTTTAATTGTTTTTATAAGTTTTCTTTGTGACAAAGAACATATTATTATTATTGATTTCAGCCTTTTTACCGCAGTTAAATGTTACATAAAGTGAAGTGCAAAGAACTTAACAGTATACTGTGTTTTGACAAATGTTTACATCCATAGAACTGAAACCAGGATCAATATCTGAGCTTCCTGTTCCTGCCTTTGGAAAAAGACAATTTAAAATTTTTGTTATTGAATATAAGCTTAATCTCTTCTTGAATGTCACATAAACAGAATCAAACGTGTTTTCTTTTAAGTCTGATTTCATTTGTTTAGCATAACATTTTGAAGATTCATCTGTATTATTATGTATCATTAGTTTATTTCCTTTTATTTATTAGGTATATCCCATAATGTGAGTATAATAAAATATAAACTGAGCCATATTAAAATTTTAAGAGTTTACTTGAGCAAAGACGGATTTGAGTCAGGCAACACCCAACCAGAAGTGGTTAGGAGCTCACTCCAAGACAGGAGCCAGGAGAGAGGCTTATAGAGAGGAAGTGCAGAATCGATAAAGGGAAATTAGTTGATTGGCTGTTACGTAAAATCTAGTTGATTGCAGTTTGGTTGTCCATAGTGTTTTGATTTCATGACCTTGAGGCACTTACAGGCTTTGATTTTGGTTTGCTTATGTAGGCGACCACAACCTCAGAGCCACCTCAGTCTGTTGGCTTCCTTGTTTCATTAATTTAGCACTATGATTTATTTATTGATCCTCCAGTTGTTGAATAGGTAGTTTGTTTTCAAATGTTGTCTACTCCAGAAAAATCTGCTATGAACTTTCTTGCAGAAAAATCTTTGTGAGTATAGACTTTTAATTTTATTGGCTTCTTACTGAGGAGTGGGATGTCTGGATTATATCATAAGTTGTATACTTAACTTTCTGAGAAACTGTCATGGGTTTCCTACTATGGAACCATTATGTATTCTCACAAGGAATATATGAACTCAGATTGCTCCATATCCTTGTCCACACTGGACCTTGTTAATCTTCTTCTTCTTTTTTTTTTTAAGTTTAGCCATCTACTGTGTACATAGTGGTAGCATATTGTGATTTACTTTGAATCTGACATTTGATGATGTTATGTTTATATGCTATTGCCCACTCATGTATAAGTGTCTGTTGACTTTTCCCCATTTTTTAAAGAATTTTTTGTTTGCACTATTGAGTTGTAAGAGTTCTTTATATATTCTACATAGAAGTCCTTTGTCAGATGTATGAATTATAAACATTCTCTCCCAGTCTTTTGTTTGATTTTAATAGGATTTTCATAAATAGTAATTTTTATTTTAATGAATTATTTATCTTGTTAATTTTATGGAACGTGTCCTTCATATCCTATGTAAGGAATCCATGTCCCCGGGAGGGGAATAAGATATTCTTTTCTTCTAGGAGCTTTTAATCTTAACACTTAGATTAGATCTACTGTCTCTCTCAGATTAAATTTTATATGTAAGAGATTGGGTTTGTTTCTAACCAAAAAGATATCTAGTTGTTAGCACAATTTATGAAAAGATTTTTTTTATCATTACATTATTGCATTGACATTTTGTCAACAAATGCTTGATTGACGTATTCACATGAGCTTATTTCTTTGCTCTCAACCATGTTCCTTATCTTATACCAATTCCATACTACCTTAAGTAATGTATTTTTATATTGAATTTTGAAACCAGCTAGTTCAAGTCCTCCAACTTTATTCTCTCTCTCTCTCCCCGTCCTCCTCCTTTTCTCACACATGCACATTGCTTCTCTCTTTCTCTCAATACCCTGTATATTCCAGGTATTTTAATTTCCATATAAAATTTCAAATGTATTTGTCCATCCCACAAAATATTGGCATTATGGTGATACAATATGAATAAAATTGATATTCTAACAATATTGAATCTTCCAGTAAATTAATGTTATTTTTTTCCTTTTAAATTTTCACTAATCTCCCTCAGCAGCAGTACGTTCTAGTGCTCAGTAAAAACGTGTTGCACAATTTTCATTTGTGAACTTTATTGGAGTTATAAATTGTCAAGTGTATTGTTTCAATTAAGTGTTTATTGTTACTATGAATGTTATTTTTCAGTTTTATTGAGAAATAATTTACTTACATCCTGCTTAAGTTTAAAGCATCTGCATAAAGGTTTGGTTTATATATATACCCATACACATATATTTTACATTTTACATATATATTTAGTAAAATGATTATAACAGTAGGTTCAGCTAACATCCATCTTCTCATAAACTGACAGTTAAAAAAGAAAAGAAAGGAAAAAGGAGAAAAATGTTCTTCTTGTGATAACTCTTAAGATTTACTCTTAACAACTTTCCTATATATCATGTATCAGTGTTAGCTGTAGCTATAAAGCATATTTTAAAATTTAATTTTCCAGGTATTTGTTGCTAGCATATATATATTAAATTGAATATTGATCTTGTATCTTGAGATCTTGCTAAATTCATGTATTATTTCAGGTTGCTTGTGTGTAGATTCCTTTGGAATTTTTATGTAGATAATCATGTTCATCAGCAGAAAAAAATCTATATCTCTTTTCAAAGTTTATACCTTTTATTTCTTAAAAAGATTTTTTTTGGCCTCACTGCCTCTAACTAGAACCTAAATTGTAATGCTAAACAGAAGTATTAAAATAAAACATCTTGCCTTGCTCCTGATTTTAGGAAACAATATTTCATGAGTAAATATGTCTTAGGTTTAAATCCTTTATTAGAGAGAAATTTTTTTCCTATTTCCAAATGATTAAAGTTAAAATATCAATATTCTAACCCTATCATTCTTCCTGTATTTCTACATAGAATACTTACTCAGAGAGAAATCCTTCCTCACCAGTTATAAAAGCTTGAAGAATTATACTAGAAATCAGAATAAATGTCTTGTTATTTGTTTTTATTCTAATTAAAAAATAACACATTGATTCATTTCATTTTTTTGAAGAGCAATTAGCAAGTTTCTTTCTTTAATATATTCATGACTCATTGATTTTGATACATTTGATTTAATTAATCCATTGTAATTATTATTAACTGACACTCAAGTTTTTAAATCTTTGACAAATGTGCGAGCCTTTTTGTTGGTTCCTGAGTTGTCTTGATAAAATGTTAGCATTTTTACTAGCTTCATAGCTGTCTGATAAGACAAGTTATTACAGGCTCATCATGTAGCATGAACATTTCTTTTTCCATAGCTACAATCAGCTATTTCTCTAAAGTATGTTGGTCACTCTTATTTACAGAACAAAGTCTTAATTTGTCTGCTAGGGGTGGTTTTTACTACAGCATATCCCTACCTCTCTAGGCTTTTCTATAGTAAAAAGCACTAGTTTGTTGTTGTTGTTTTTGTTCAAAATTAAGATTTAATTTATTGTTAAGTTCATAATTATACTTTGAATTCAACTTTAAGAATTATAGAGAACAAACTTAGGGTTGCTGGAGGGGAGCTGAGTGGGGGATGGGCTAAATGGGTGATGGGTATTAAGGAGGGCATTTGTTGTGATGAGCACTGGCTATTATGTAGAAGTCATGAATCACTAAATTCTACTCCTGAAACCAATATTACACTATATGTTAACTAACTATAGTGTAAATAAAAATTTCATATGTAAAAGAATTATAGAATCATATATATTATTTGAGTATATATGCAAATACACATAAACACATATATTTTTAAGTTTTAAACATCATAGTGTTAGCATAATTACTCTTTGCTTTATTCTGAACTGTATAAATTACAGTTCCAAATTAATATTACTGTGTTTTTACCAAGACTATGACTAATGAAAATAGTGTTAGAGTTTTTACTAACTTATTTTTGTCTTTTTGGCATGTATTACAAAGTAAGAATTCACTGTCGATTTACTGCATTTTAAATTTATTTGAAATAATTCCTTTTTTGTGTAGTTTTGCCATCAGTTTTACCAAATATATTATTAGGGAAAGAGTTTGGGATTTTTTTTTTTGTCTTTATCAATAAGGAGAAAGTTAACAAGCATATTATTTATACATTTTTTACCTTTTTTTTTTAAGATTCTATTTATTTACTTGACAGAGATCACAAGTAGGCAGAGAGACAGGCAGAGAGAGAGAGGAGGAAGCAGGCTCCCTGCTGAGCAGAGAGCCCGATGCGGGGCTTGAACCCAAAACCCTTAGACTATGACCTGAGTTGAAGGCAGAGGCTTAACCCACTGAGCCACCCAGGCGCCCCATTTTTAACCTTTTTTAACTTAGTAATTTTTGGTTGTTAAGTTTTGAGGGAGAAAATTCTTGGGAACTATCTAAAGAATAATTTCGTTTCTACTGAGGAACTAGTTTGCTTTTATCTTTAGAATCTTTTGATATATCTTTAGAATTTTTTGAAACAATGTTTTTTATTTATAAATGTTAGATAGCCTAATTAAATAATTTTTATTTTTGAAAAGACTAAAAAATCTTCCATTAAGGCATAATTAATATTTAGATAAAAAGAGATATAGAGAATAATTTCAAGTTTTTTTTTTTTTTTACTTTGTAAGAAAATGAGTAAGGATAAAGACAATTATTAAAGTCATAACCTTTAACTTCATTGCTTTTTAAAAATAGTTTTTAAGGGGCGCCTGGGTGGGTCAGTGGGTTAAAGCCTCTGCCTTCAGCTCCGGTCATGATCCCAGAGTCCTGGATCAAGCCCCACATTGGGCTCTCTGCTCAGCAGAAAGCCTGCTTCCTCCTCTCTCTCTCTGCCTCTCTGCCTACTTGTGATCTCTGTCTGTCAAATAAATAAATAAAATCTTTAAAAAATATATATAATATGTATTTAAATAACTAGGTAGGGTACAGTTATTACATGAAATAGTAAAATACAGAATAAAGCAAAGAGGAAAAAAATATAGTTATTCTACCCACAGAAAATGGTGTAGGCAATTTAGTTTATAAGCTGTCATATATTTTTTATATGTAGTATATTTATCTAGATTTTATATTTCATACCAATATGTATATTCAAAAACAGTAAATAAAACTCTTTCTAACTAGCTTGATATTTCTTGAAGACGTATCATGAACACAATACATTTGTATAATGAAATTTAGTGGCTGCATGAAAAGAAGAAGAAGAAGAAGAAGAAGAAGAAGAAGAAGAAGAAGAAGAAGAAGAAGAAGAAGAAGAAGAAGAGGAGAAAGAAAACAAAGAAGAAGACAGTTAACATTAACCTAATTAGGGTTTGCCACGTATCAGGCACTATTCAAAATGCCTTGGTTACATTAGCACAGCAAATTTTTACAACTATCCTATAAAGGAAAGATTATTATAATTTGGTTTACTTACAACTTTGGAAATTGAATCACAAGTAACCTGCTCAAAGTCATTCTAGTCTAACTAGTGTAACTAGTAACTGGTTCCTTTGTCCATGCTCTGAAATTTTACCATACCTTTCTAACATTTGTCACTCCATAACTTATTTAACTGTTCCACTGGAGTTGGAGTATTTTTGTTGTGCCTGTGTTTAGCTATTTATAAATCACCTGCAATAATAATCCTCTATGTCTCCTGATATTTAATTATTTTCTTAGCATAAATCCTTAGAAGTGTTTTTGCACAATACTTTAACAGTTTGATGACAATGTAAGTCAATGAGGCTGGTTTTGCAATTACAGCATACCTTGTTTGATTATACCTTCATAGATACTGTTTTTTTTTTTTTTTTTTACAAACTAAAAGTCTGTGGCAACCCTGCCTCAAGTAAATCTATTGATGCCATTTTTTGAACAGAATTTGCTCACTTTGCATCTCAGTGTCACATTTTAGTAATTCTTATAATATTTCAGACTTTTTCATTATTATATTCATAAGAGCAATCTGTGATCAGTGATCTTTTATGTTGCTATTGTAATTGTTTAGGGGCACCACGAACTGTGCCCATGTGAGACACTGAACTTAACTGATGAATGTGTGTGTTCTGACCATTCCACCCACTGCTGGTTACTTTAAAATCAAAAGCTAGAAATGATTAAGCTCTAGTAAAGAAGGCATGTCAAAAAACTGAGATAGGCTAAAAGTGAGGCCCCTTGTGCCAGCTACCAGCTTGTGAATGTGAAGGAAAATTTTCTGAAAGAAATAAAAAATGCTACTCCAGTAAACCAATAAATTATGAAGAAAGCAAAACAGTCTTATTCCTGATCTAGAGAAAGCCTTTGTCATCTGGATTAAAGATCAGTTCAACCACAACATTCCCTTAAAGTCTAATCTGGAGCGAGGCCCTAACTCTTTCCAATTCTGTGAAGACTGAAAGAGGTGAGGAAGCTGCAGGTGAAAAAATGGAAGCTCAGCTTAGTTCATGAGGTGTCAGGAATCAAGCCATGTGCATAACATAAACATGTAAGATGAAGCAACAAGTTATCCTGATCTAGCTAATCCAAACAACAGTTCAACATAGGTGAAATAGCCTTACATTGGAAAAAGAAGTTAGTGCCTGGCTTCAAAGGACAGGCTGACACTCTTGTTAGGGGCTAATGCAGCTGGTGACTTGAAATTGAAGCCACTGCTTATTTACCATTCTGAAGATACAAAGGCCCTTAAGAAATAAGCTCAATTTATTCTGCCTGTGCTTCAGAAATGGAACAACAAAGACTGGTTGACAGCATATCTGTGCCCAGCATGGTTTACCGAATATCTTATGCCCACTGTTAAGAACTACTACTCAGGGAAAAAAAAAGAGTGAGAGAGAGAGAGAAAGAAAAAAGAAAAAGATTTCTTTCAAAATATGACTGCTCCTTGAAGGTGTACCTGGTCACCCAGAGCTCTCATGGAGACATATAGTGAGCTAAACGTTGTTTTCAGGCTGGCTAACAGCAGCCTATGGATCAAGGAGTAATTTCAACTTTCAGTTCTTATGATTGAGGAAATAAATGCATTTCATAAGCCTATAGCCCAGATAGTGATTTCCTGTGATGGATCTGGACAAAGCAAATTGAAAACTTTCAGGAAAGAATACACTGATCTAGATACCATTAAGAAAATTCATGATTCATGGAAAGAGGCCAAAATATCATTAACAGAAGTTTGGTTGAGTTACTTACCACCCTCATGCATGACTTTGAGAGATTCACAACTTCAGTGGAGGAAGTAATTGCATTTGTGGTGGGAAGAGCAGGAGAACTAGAATCACAAGTAAAGCCTGAAGATGTGATGGCATTGCTATACTCCCATGATAAAACTGGAACAGATGAATTGGCTTCTTATGGATGAGTAAAGAAAGTGTCTTCTTGAGAAGGAATCTGCTCTAGGAGAAGATGCTATGAAGATTGTTGAAATGATAACAAAGAATCTAAAATATTACATAATTAGTTTATAAAGCAGTTGCAGTGTATTAGATGGTTGACCATAATTTTGAAAGAAGTTCTATTGTGAATAAAATACTATCAAACAGCATCACGTGCTTCAGAGAAGTCATTTGTGAAAGACTCAAGTGATGCAACAAACTTTATTACTGTCTTATTTTAAGAAATTGCCACAGACACCCCAACCTTCAGCAACCACCACCCTGATTAGTCAGCAGCCACAATGATGAAGCAAGACCCTCCATAAGCTAAAATATTCTGATTCACTGAAAGCTCAGATGATAACATTTTTAGCAATAAAGTATTTTTAAATTTAGGTATGTGCATTCTTTTGGTAGACATAATGCTATTGGACACTTAGTAGCCTACACTGTGGTGTAAAAATAACTTTTGTGTGTACTGGGAAACCCCTCCAAATTGTTTTACTGGCTTAATTATGATTTTTGTTTTATTGTAATGGTCTGGAATGAAACCTGCAATATATTTGAGGTATGCCTGTACAGTTTTCAGAAACCCAAGTCTAAGATCACAAAGAAAACTATAAAAGGATGAATTTGAGCTGAGAGGCATACAATAAAAAATACTGTTTATTATACTAAATATGAATAGACAGAATTTTCTTATAAAAAACAGAAACAGTGTGTGTTTATTTATTTACTTATTTGTTTACAAAAAACCCAACAACAAATAGTTTATAGAGAGAGATCCTCTATTTCTAGTGTAAGATTTTCTTGGAAGTTCTAGGAAATGTTATTGAACACTAAAATGTGAACACCAAGAATCAAAATAGGAGTTGTGTTGGAAAAAGAAACGATTTTGCAGGAAACAAAGTATACAAAAGAAAACATTGAGTTAGAGGTGAGTAGTAAATTATAACCAGGAAGATTAAAGGAGAATCTACATGTAATTCAAATCTAGGGAAATTTAGGGAAGGAAGTGGAAACAAAATCTGGAAGCTACAGTGAGAAGGAATACCAACCACAACTGAAGATCTAAAGTTTCCAAAGGTATGAGGGAAAATAAATCCAGTACCTCAGGAGACAAGGGAAACAGTGTCTACAAGGAAAGCCAGTTTTAATTTGGAGCAGGAAAGACAATGAGAATATTTAGCAAGAGTTTGAGGAAAGAGGGGATTCTGTTGAATCCTTGGGTTTCGGAGCCATGTGTAGAGTTTAAGAAACTCAGAAGGCCTGAGAGATCAGATCAGAATGGGCAATACCCACAGCAATGTGGGGAGTAGAGTGGGAGATGAGGACTGACCTTGACCAAGACCTCTTGCTGTGAACAGGATAAATGGGGATAAGAGGTTTAGTCAAAATGTTCTTACGGTAGAGGTTGGAGGTGAAAGATTGAGGGGGAATGAGAAGGGTATGCTGCTTCCTACATGGTTCCCTTTATCTTTTAAAAATGGAAGTAGGAAGGAGCATTAAGTATCAGCCTAGGACACCTTAAAAACAAAATTGAGGGGCACCTGGGTGGCTCAGTGGTTTAAGCCTCTGCCTTTGGCTCAGGTCATGATCCCAGGGTCCTGTGATCCAGCCCTGCATGGGGCTCTCTGCTCAGCGGGGAGACTGCTTCCTCCTCTCTCTCTGCCTGCCTCTCTGCCTGCTTGTGATCTCTCTCTCTCTGTGTCAAATAAATAAAATTTAAAAGAAAAAAATTGAAAGGAAATCTTTCAGGACCTTGCCCAGGGCCATATCACCAGTAAATGGTAAAGTCAGGGAAAAATGCTTGGCATTCCCTTTCTGGATATTTTTTCTGACCTACCTAAAGAAATTGCCAGGGTTGCAGGTTTCAGGTTCCCTCTCAATTTAACAGATGATAAAAGTTCTTTTATAAAACAAACTTATATTATGTGCTACTCACATGACTAAATGACTCAAAAGCATTATCCTGCTTCCATGCTTAATAAACAGGCAATATTTCACCATTCTTGATTTAATGTATAAATTATAATGTAATTATAAAATTAAAATTCATCTAAATTTCAGGTAATTATTAAGCAAACTGGTCACTCTTGAACGTTAATTAAATATCTGTAAGTACTCATCCAATGAGAAAACGAAATGCATACACAAATACCCTTAACTGCAAATTACACTTATTTGAGACTCTTTTGTAAGTAACTGAGAGTGGTGTAATTTATGTTCAACTTGTCCTCTACCTAAGACTTTAACAATCTCTGTATAAATTATATATCTGTAAAAATAGCATTTCTTATTTATTACTTTAACATTCCACTGCCTGTAATATAATATTTTTATTAATTGTTTTTGATAACCAGCTCTCTAAATCATTGTTTATAACATTTATACATTGATTAAATACCGAGAAAATTAATTTTATGGAAGACACAAATTCTAAGTTGGTCTCTAATATTTGTGCCTGTTGGTGATAAGCACTATATAATCTCCGTAACTCCCTTGAGTGTAGGCCTAAACTTGGAAATTAAGTTATATTCATGATAACTCATGATAACTCCTGTTAAATTATGGTTATATGAAATAGTTGATTCTGAGAAAGAGAGAGAGAATCTGAGAATCATTGATGAGACTGGACTAATCAGGTGAACCCTTAAAGAAATTAGAAATGTGAAAGGATTTTTTTAAAATATTTTATTTCTAAGTCATTTCTATACCCAACATGGAGTTTGGACCCACAACTCTGAAATCAAGAGTTGCACACTGTACCTACTGAGCCAGCCAGGTGCTCTTGAGAGGATTTGATATGAATGAGAATGAGTTATATGCTTTATATTTGGCTTTGAAAATAAAGGAAACCATGTGGGAAGGATGAAAATGGCATATGGAGCCTAAGAATGGCTCTTAACTGATACCCAGCAAGAAAACAAGGACTACAGTCCCTTAAGCAATTACTATGTGAGAGAAAGGGTGAAAATGGAGCCTTACGTGCAGTTAAGTCCTATACCTGTTCTCCAGTGACTCTTAAGTCACCACAGTATCTGTTTCTTAGAAGTATCAATTTAAGTGCCTCAAAATAACAGACCCTTGGTTTGGGGTTAAAATTACTTCCTATTTTGTTTTTATGTTTATTTGTATATTTTATATATTATTTTATCACTATCACTATCACTCAGAGCAAGACATATCAAATAAACAAGCTTAGATAATTATTTTTAGGCTATATTTAACTTTGTGTTTTTTTACTAGAATGCTAATCTGAGAGAGCCTAACCTGAGTATCAGTACTTTAAAAATTCTCAATAGAATATTTAATAACTATTGTATATGGCTCTGCTATTAGAGTAAAGGGGATTCTTTTTTCTTTTTTATTAACTTATAATATATTATTTGCCCCAGGGATACAGATCTGTGAATCATCAGACTTACACATTTTGTAGCACTCACCATAGCACATACCCTCCCCAATGTCCATAACCCAGCCACTGTATCCCTAATCCTCACCCCCCACCCCAGCAACCCTCAGTTTCTTTTGTGAGATCAAGAACCTCTTATGGTTTGTCTCCCTCCCAATCCCATCTTGTTTCATTTTTTTTTCCTTCCGTACCCCACCATGACCTCCCGCCCTGCCTCTCAAATTCCTCATATCAGAGAGATCAAAAAGTGGATTCATTTTTATCTCATCATATACTAGATTTGTTAACCTGAACAAGCTCACTTAAGCACAAGTCTTATGCCTTGGTTTTCATCTTTATGAAATAATGATAATAGTAGTATCTACTTTGAAGATTTAGATGTACTGATTTTAGGTAGGTAGATGAATAGATAGATGATGATGAAGATAAATAGATTGATGATAGAACACACACACTACTTAATATAGCATCTGTAAAGCTAAGCACTTAATACCAGTTTGTGATTACTAATGATATACCATTGTGATTATGTGGTTTAATCATCACTAACTGAAATTACAGGAATTGTATCAGTAGTTAAGACGGTATAAGTTAAAGTGCATAAAGAAAACAAAAGTAAACCTTTTCTTTCTGTTCACTGATAAATTTAAAATTTATGAAAATAAACCACTTCTGATCATTAGTAAATAGCTATTATTTTGGCATTCTATCACTCAGAGCAAGACATATCAAATAAACAAGCTTAGATAATTATTTTTAGGCTATATTTAGCTTTAACCCTCTAAACTTGTGAGGATCCAACATTTTTTTAAAATCCTGATTTATGCCTTAGAGAACAAAGTATAAGCCAAGGATAATTCATTGACCTGACAAAAACTACAGCAAAAAGAGAAAAAAGTCAATGGGACTTGGTGATAGTTTATCACTCACTGTGACTGGGTTTATCTCCGGGCCAAAATCAATAATGTTGAGGAACAAAAACTTAGATGGAAGAATACACTGAATGTCTTACTGGTTAATATGTATATTTGCTTTTTTTTTACTCCCTTTTTAAATCTAATACATTATTCTTATGGAAGCACTAATATATTAATATATGAAGAATGCAGTTTACCTTTGAATGATGACAGAACTAAAACTAAAGTCAATTTCCTACAAAGTCAAACATATACCTAGTCACACTTGTATTACTAAAGTTGGTAAGATATTTAATTATATTAAACAATGTTCAATCTCAGAATTATAGCTCTGTTATACATTGTCCATAAAGTCATATGCCAGTTGGACTTTAATAAAAATTTTCATTAATCTTTTTTCTAATGATAGTCAAAATAATAAGAATAAAATTGTTACATCTTATTTAATCTTGGAAACTTTAAGAAGGTCATCTTGTTTTTGCCCTAAAGATAGGGCCTCAAGTTCTTCTTTATGTTTTTAACATGTACATATATAAGAAAGGGAACATCAATAGTTATTGACCAACCTTAATGTGCTGAGTAATTTATACATGACATGAAATATTTTGTTCTTTTAATTATCCCACAGTTAGAGCTGGTTAGGATTGGTTTGAAAGAATTTTCTCAAATAACTTACTGCTTTTCATTTTTATATTAGTGATGATAATAGTATATTGAGCCCTTCATAAATGCAACATCCTGATCTCAGTATTTTACATACAGTATATTACTTAAAACGTACAAGACCTTTATGAGGAGGAAATTAATATTTTCTCTAATTTACAAGTGAAGAAATTGGTGAACTAAGATCAAATCTGTGCCTTACCTCTTATTTTCAAATCATTCCAGATGTGTGCTGTATGTCTTGGATAGACAACCAACAAAAAGGTTCTGTTTAATTTCTATAACCAAAATAAACAAATAAATAAAATTTTAAGAAGGAATAATGGAAGAGTAAGGGACTGAGGGTAGTAGTCTCAATAATCAGATTATCATCTTAAGAACTGTGATGGATAAGATATTTCACCCCACTTGCAAGCTAACCACTTAGCCTTTTGTAGTCCTGTAGAAGCTGATAGAAGACACACGACTTTTGGGTCAAAGATGAAGAGGGACTATTTACTAGTCACACACACAGTGGTAGCCAGAGTATCAGAATTTGGGGGTAGGGTGGGGTGCATGGGTGGCTCAGTAGGTTGGGCCTCTGCCTTAGGCTCGGGTCATGGTCTCAGGGTCCTGAGATTGAGCCCTGTATTGGGCTCTCTGCTCAGCAGGGAGCCTGCTTCCCGCCCCTCCCCGCACCCACCCCTCCGCATCTGCCTGCTTCTTTGCCTACTTGTCATCTCTGTCTGTCAAATAAATAAATAAAATCTTAAAAAAAAAATGGAATTTGTGGGGGGAGTTATTCGAGTCCCATTTTGCATAGGATAACAGCAAGGAAGCCAGGTGATATATACAAGGTGTGTTATAGACAAGGAACTCTGAGTTTAGGAATCTAATTTTTTTTTTTTTTTAAGTGATGGGTACCAAACAGATCTACCCTTTGCTTTGGAAGAATAAGATACCTTTATCTTTAAAGGCTGTTTTCTATAGAAATGCCCTTGAAAAGTTAGTTCAATAGAAAGAACAATCAGTACTTTTGTTTATAAGATTGTATAAAAATGGGAGATCCATGGGAAATTGCTTCCCAATAATCCCTTACTAGTTCTCAAATATGATCCAATTTTGAATTCAGAATCCACTGTCTAAAATGCTGGTCAAGTCCCTAGGAGAAAGCCTCCTGCAACACTGTGGTGAATATATACCAAGATGATTCCCAGAGTTTCTCGGAAGGAATTTATAACTATTTATTGAGATTAGCTAATGGTGAAAAGGGTTATTTCTAGGGCCCAAGCATGTCTAGCACTACTAAATTAATACTGAAACCCAAAGAATATTGGTCTGTTAAAGTAGGGGCTTATAGAGGGGAAGTAATTAACAGGATCGTGGCTAACATTTGGCTCACAGTGGGTTCACAGTTTCTGCAAGCTTATCCCTGTAGTCTCTATTCTTTCTATGAGTGGATAATTTGAACTAATATTTTTGGCCTATGAAGGAGGCTCCACACTGGCTTTTATTATGAGTTATCATAGTAAAAAAGGACAATAGAAAATCTGAAGATATCACGCACCGCTGCAAGTTAATAAATAAAAACAGTATTGTATAGCCAATGGGGTTGGTCCAATTAGTGGCACTTACTGGGAAACAAATTGAATTCTGGAGAATTATGGTAGCCTGCCATAAATTTATGTATATAGTTGCTCCACTCACAGCTGATGTGCAAATGTGGTCTCTTTGCTAGAGCTGATTATTAAGGCCATTGATTAACTTTTGGAGTTTGACATTGATTCAGCAGATATGTTATTTTCCATTCCAATTAAAACAAGGGATCAGAAACAGTTCTTATTCACCTAGGAAGGACAGTAATATTAATTTACAGTTTTGCCCTGGGAATGTGTTAACTGTCTTTTCCTGTGTCCTCATATAATCCAGAGATTTGGACTCTTGGATATTCCATAAAAATCACATTAATTCATTATGTCAACAACATTGTGATGACCTGATGGTTAGACAGAATGATTAAGCAGTGGCTGGAGTTTCACTGGAGTTCTTAAGATATATTTGCTGCCAGGGGCACCTGGGTGGCTCAGTGGGTTAAGCCTCTGCCTTTGGCTCAGGTCATGATCCCAGGGTCCTGAGATCAAGCCCCACATCAAGCTCTCTGCTCAGTGGGGAGCCTGCTTCCTCTTCTCCCTCTCTCTGCCTGCCTCTCCGCATCCTTGTGATCTCTGTCTGTCAAATGAAGAAATAAAATCTTAAAAAAAAAAAAAAAAAGATACATTTGTTGCTAAAACATAAGAGAGTCAAAACTACAGAAAACAAACTGAGGGCTGATGGAGGGAAGGTGGGAGGGGGATGGACTAAATGGATGATGGGTATTAAGGAAAGCACTTGTGTTGAGTCCTGGGTATTATATGTAAGTGATGAATCACTAAATTCTATTCCTGAAACCAACATTATACTATATGTTAACTAACCAGAATGTAAGAATTCAAAAAAAAGAAAAAGATATACATACTGTGCTTCTCTTGTATTGCTTATTCATATTCCATTGTATAAATATATAATATTTTGTTTATCTATTTATCAGTTTAAAAACATTGGATCAAGGAGTAATCCAGTTGGGTGGCTCAGTTGGTTAAGTGTCTGCCTTTGGCTCCAGTCAAGATCCCAGGGTTCTGGGATCCAGCCCCAATCATGCTCCCTGCTCAACGGGGGTCTGCTTGTCCCTCTCCTGTGCTCTTTCTCTCTCATAAATAAATGAAATCTTAAAAAATAAACATTGGATTATTTCTACATTTTGTCTACTATGAATAATTTTGCTGCAAACATTCACACACAACTATTTATGTGGATATTTGTTTTCATATTTTTTGAAAAAATACCTGAATGTGGACTTGCTTGACCATATGATAAATTAAATAAACATATATTTTACACATATGTATATAATGATAAATATATTTTAAACATTTTAAAACTGCCAAATCATTTTTTGAAGTAACTAAAATATTTTACATATCTAACAGCAATGTATGAAGCTTCTAATTTGTCCACATTCTCATTGGCACTTGTTACTGCCTTTCTTTCTTTTTATAGTAGTCATTCTCATGGGTGTCATGTAACATTTTATTTTAGCTGTGATTTACATTTTCCTAATGACTAATGTTGTTGGACATTATATGCTTTTTGTCTATCATGTATCTTTACTGAAATCTATCCTCTAACCCATAGAAATTCAATGTGGTTTCAGTTAGGTTTTCTCGAAAATCTATCTTAGTGGTATTTTGTAGTTTCCATTGTAAATGATTTCATGTCTTTTGTTAAATGTATTCCCCCTTGTTTGTTCTTTTTGGTTTTATCATTAATGAAATAATTTTTAAAATTTTATTTTCATATTGTTTACTACTATTATAGAGAAATACAATTATCAATATTGATGTTGTAGTCTCTGACCCTGATTAACTTGTTTTTAATTCCAGTCAATTGAACATAGTATATATTTTTATTTGTGTTTTACTGGATTTAGTTTGCTAGTATTTTACTGATAATTTTGCATTTATGTTCATGAGAGATTGGTATTTTAATTTTCTTGAGATTTCTTTCTCTGGCTTTGTTATCAGGGTAGCACTTTTGTCAGAGAATGAGTTTTTGTTCACTTTTGTGGTAGACCTTTTTTGATAGTTTTCATCATCAAAAGTTTGATTTCAGTCATTTTTATATCTTCCATGTTTCTACTGAACATGCTCAAGTGTTTTTATGCTTTCTTCAACATATGGAATCCTTTTAATGTTTAAGAACATTTTAATTTCCTCTTAGAATTCTTAATGTTCTTGCCTACTAATTCTATTAATTGATTCCTTTCTGTATCTGTTTCTATTGATTAATTTTTTCTCTCCACTAGAGGTAATATTTTTCTGCTTCTTCTAATACCTTTTTGTTGTTGTTGTTGTTGTTGAATGACAGGTATCATGATTTTTACCTTGTTTGTGTGGAATAATTTTGTATTATTTTAAATATTTTTAAGCTTAACAGGGGCATAAGTTACTTGGAAATGATATGACTCTCAGAGGCTTACAAATAAATGTTGTTAGGCAGGACCAGAGCAGCCTTGGTCAGGGCTTCATTTTCCCAGCTACTGAGGCAATAACATTCTGAATACTCGATGCTCTGTAAATTATGAAGATTTTCTCCTTCTTTACTAGTGGGATCACCAGTGGGATTAGTAGCCTTTGAGAAAGTGGGGACTGTGCTCTCTTCTTTCATGGGTTTCTCTCCCTGACCTGGTATAATTTCCTCACATGCATGCACAAATGGCTCTTCATCTGAGCATTGCAGATCTCTGTGCAGCTCTCTCTTCTTGGGTGTCATCCCATGCAAACTCCAACCAGCTGGGCCTTCCCAGACCGCCAACTCCCATTTCCTCAGCTCAGGGACATTGCCAAGTTCCCTCCTGGTTTCCCTGTCCTTTTGTGAGAGTTGAAGACTAAAGAGACAGTGAAGAGTGGGAATTATAGTGCTCCCCTTGATTGTTTCTCCTCTTGTCAGATTACTGTCCTTTACTGCCTAACGTCCCACGTCTGCATACAGTTATATTCTGTACTTATTAGTTATTTCAGGAGGGAGGGTAAATCTGTTCCCTTCCACACGTTTTGAAATTTAGCAATCTCTCACACTCTTTCTGTTCCTGCCAACATCATAGAAGAACCTTGGAGAGTATTTTTTTTCCTTAAAAATATGTAGGACACTTAGAATTATTCCAGTATAATTTATAAATGGAAATGAGTAAGAGATGATAGGTGACATGCTCAAGGCTCCAAATGTTGCTGGTGATAGAGATGAGACACTAATACAGCACTTATGTTAATTTACAGTTCTTTGCTCTATTAATGGAGGAATCAAATGAAAGTCAACAAATATGACTTTCTAATAATACAGTTTTAAGGATAATTTGGTCTAAATTAAATGCATTTATGGGAAAATTCATGAAGGCTTTTATATTCTAAAAACAAAATTTATCAGTCTTCATAATGTCACTTTAACACTAGAATTTTTGATTTAATAAGTAATATGTTTTGGAAAAAATACTTAGAACATTACTTAGATTTTTTAAAAAAATTTCTGGATTAGTACAATGTCAAAATGTTAGAAGAAAAGTGAAGGAAAAGGAAAGTAAAATGAAGTATTTGTTTTACATTCTCCTAAATCAACCCTCTGAAGTACCCAAATGCAAAAGGACATCAGAAATAATAACCAGGCTTTTAATTAGCAATCATCTCATAAATTATCATGATATACTTATTGCCAACCCAAATATGTATATTATAAATCTCACTCCTCTTACTCTTGCATTAGCCTCTCAGCTTTTAGGGCACCAGTAAATAGTTTATCTCATAATTTATTTCAGTTATTATAATAATTGACCACTTGCTTACAGTAAATTTATTAGGAGAAACAGATATACTATTTGTAGCTGTTAATAATCCTTAATGTTTTCATCATGATCAATTTCAAAAGACCAAGAAACAAATTAATATTCTAAAGAGAAGTAAGTGACTTCCATAAGATCTGGAAGTCATGTTACTGTAATAACCGTTTGTATAACTAAAACATATAGTCTCATGTACTGGGATTAAAATGGCATCAAAGGGCAAATCAAGCCAAACCCAGTAACTTAGATTACATATTATACACAGCTGCACAGGACTACCCACATTATTAGACCTATTTATTATAGGTCTGAGGTTCATCTGGATTAAGTTATCATGCTCATTAGGACTTCTTATTCATATTAGAAAAATAAAAATATTTAATGATTTCTTAGTAGGTCCATAAGAAACTTCAGTAAAAAGGGTAATCTTAAAGAAGGAATTTCCCAGATCCATGAACAGGAAATCATGATCATATCAGAATTAAATGAACGTAGAATCTTTCTAAACTGTAGGCTCATTTGAATTAAAAAAAAATCGTTAAACTTTAAAATATCAGGATTGGTTTAGTTCAAATAATGTATAATTGCTGGAACAATACTTAAAGGACTATAATACTGTGATATGAAGAGATGTTTTTAATTATCTGTAAATGACTAAGACACTATTTAAAAGTCTTGTTGGCTAGAGATAAAAGAGTCACTTAAAAAAAAAAACAACTGGAATTTTATGTCTCTTAATTTTCTTCACCTATTTTACCTATTCCCTTACCTCCTTCTCCTCTGGCAACCACCGGTTTTCTTTATTTATGAATTTATTTGTTTGTTTGATTGTTTTTTTTTTCCTTAGGTTCTACATAAAAGTAAAATCACGTGGTATATATATATATTTTCTTTCTGACTTATTTCACTTAGCATTATATCTTCTAGGTCCATCCATGTCACAAATAGCAAGATCTCGTTTTTAGGATAGCGGTATTTCATTGTATATGTCACATCTTTATTCATCTATCCATGGACACTTGAGCTGCTTGCATATCTTGGCTATTATAAATAATAATTCAACAAACATAGGGGTCCATACATCTTTTTGAATTAGCATTTTCATTTTCTCTGGACAAATACCCAATAGTAGTAGAATTACTGGATTATGTGATATTTCTATTTTTAATTTTTTGAGGAACCTGCATATTTTTTACAGTGGCTCTACCCATGTGCATTCCCACCAAAAGTGTATAAGGATTTCCCTTTCTCAACATCCAACACTATTATTTCTTGTCTTTTTTATTTTAGACATTCTGACTAGTGTGAAGGGATCTTGTCGTTTTGAGTTGTATTTTCCTGATGACTGATACTGAGCATCTTTTCATTTGTCTGTTGGCTGTCTATATGTCTTCTTTGGAAAAATGTTTGTTCAGGTTCTCCGCCCATTTTAATTGTATTATTATTATTATTACTTTTGCTGTTGCATTGTGTAAATTCCATGTAAGTTCTTTGTATATTTTGGGTATTAACTTCTTATCATATGAATCATTTACAAATATCTTCTCCCACTCAGTAGGTAACCTTTGGTTTTGTTGATGATTTTTTTTTTTTCTGTGCAAAAGTTTTTTATTCTGATATGGTCCCAGTAGTTTATTTTGCTTTTGTTCCTCTTACTTGTGGAGACATATCCGTAACTATACAGCTAAGACTGATATCCAAGAGACTCTTGCCTTTGTTTCTTATAGGAGCTTTATGGTTTCATATTTAGTTTTATGGGATCACATTTAGATCTTTAATCCATTTTGTCTTTATTTTTCATGTATAGTGTAAAAAAGTAGTCCAGTTTAGATATTCACTTCTTGATAAACCATAAATGATTTTTTTTCATGAAGAGCCAGACAAATATTAAGGAACAACGGACAAACATCAGCCATAGTCATTTTTCAACAAAGGCCAATTTATTTTTTGCTCAGGAATGTATTAATTTATAATCTCAGGTTATTAGAAGAGGGAGTTTTACTTTTTTTTTCCCCCAAATTTTAAACTGAACAATGAAGGATCCCCTCCTACTGTCTTAGAAGGAACAAGTAATCTAAAGGTCATTGACAAACTTCATGTACAAGATAGAGTCATTGTTTCCCTAAGAGTGACTCAGCAGTCCTTTTTATACCTAAAGTGATTGACAGGACATCTATTACACCTTTTCCTTTCTCATTTTGGTTTTTGGGGTTGTGTTACAGACAAAAACAGTTTCCTCAATATCCATTAAAGTTACCGTAAAGTAGCAAATATGCTCTATTTATCCTGATAAAACAGGGTAGAAATAGTTTAGAAATATGCCATTCTTCCTGTTGTGTCATTAATTATCTCTTAGAGCTCGACCAGCCCAAGTTTTGTGATGCTCTGTTCTCCAAGTTGCAGTTTAAGTATTCTTCTTGACTGAACTTAACATTTCCATGATCATCTCAGGAAAAAATGGCCAAGAGCCTTACACACCTGAGATAGCATGTCTATGTTTCTCCAACACAGAAAAATTAATCTGTTTTTAGTAAATATCCATTTTACTGTTTATGGTGTAGGCAGTGCCTTATTATTGTCTTCTTAACCATTGTAATAGCTCTGGAAACAGGGATCTCTCTTTTTCAAATTTTGTATTAGTTAAGAAAATGTTACTATTATTCCAGAGTGGTATCTTCTCCTAAATGTTAAGCAGTTAAGGCACCCCAGAATATTTGGCACAGATGACATGTCAGCATCCAAATAAAATAAAATTGTGGCACATATCCTTTGTAGGGTGTGTTTATGTCATTATGAATCAGGCACTAGGAACCTATAAGAGCCACCATCTAACTTTGTGAGCATTCAATTATTGGAATAATGCTGACAACTTAACTCTCCTCTTATGATCCTTTAGGGCCTTTTCAAGTATTCGGGGAATGTTTTAGACTTGCATATCCATCAGCTCATGATGAGCTACCTGTTTTGTTAAATATTTAAGGAAAGATATTTTCATGAAAAGATCCTGGCATATGGTATAACTACTGAATCCATCACAGTGCCACTTTTCATATTGTTTTATGAGCAGTGAAACAAGGCACATTATGACTGCAGGGAACAATAATTCTCCAGAGGTTCTGTTTTTTACTTAGCCTGCACACTAAATTATGAAGGCAGATTGTTTCTTGGTGTTTGCTGAAATTTATGGCATGTACATATTTTTCTGTAAATGTCCTTTCAAATGGAAGATGTTACACAAAATTCAGGCGAGTTCTTCTTGGGTGATGGGTGGGGGAAGGGTGATAAATAATTTATATAGAATTCTGACTGATGTTGTTTTAAACAGTTATAGAAAATGTTTTAACCTGAATTCAACAAATGTGCCAATGAAAATAAATGTGATTGGCATAGGTAGAGCACAGACAGCTTGCACAGCATAAATTTAAAATCTCTGAGATTTTCTCTTAGCTCGCTAAATCCTCTCCATTCTGTGCACTTATGTCCAATGTTTTTAATTGAGCAACAATCTTTTCATTCTTTAAAAAGTTATAAGACATAAAATGCAAACACGCCCAGGAAAGACATATTTACACTTACTTTCACACCACTCTGTAAATATATGATTATATATCATATTCTGATTACTGGTGAGACTTGACCTACTTCATAAAATCTAAACCTTGATAAGTATATCCCAAGTAGTGGTGGTCAATGTTAGTAGAAATTTCACTGATTACACATTCTGCATTTAGATTATCAAGGAAAGTGAATTAGGTGTCAGATTTTTCAGATGAAGGCAGGATGAAAAGAAAAAAGGCTAGAGCTTCAATTTTAGTCCTTGATGTTTCTTCCAGTGCCTTCTCCAAACTGATTTCTTCTTTACTCAAAGGTACCCTTCAGGGGGTGTCTGGGTGACTCGTCCTTAAGCATCTGCCTTTGGCTCAGGTCATGATCCCAAGATCCTGGGATGGAGTCCTGCATTAGGCTCTCTGCTCAGGGGGAGCCTGCTTCTCTCTCTTTCTCTGCCGGCTGCTCTGCCTACTTGTGGTCTCACTCTCTCTGTCAATGAAATAAATAAGCTCTTTAAAAAAAATGTATTATAAAAATTATTCATCACTCCTAACATTATCTATTCTATTAACTTTGCCTTGAAATGAAGATATAAAGACTTGCAAGAGACTATATTGCACGTCCAGTATTGCATAAATAGTAGGTTGAATGAAATAGAACTTATATCTCCTATTTCTAAGTTCCTTGATTAGAAGTTCTCTTGATATACAAAATTGATTGATTTTTTAAGACAACTATACCAGACGTTGTTAATGTTAAATGATCCATTAGTATCTCATATGTCAAGCTAAAATATAACTTTCTCCATAATGCTGAAAATAGTGATCCAAAGAAATAGCACAGCAAATGACTATGCACTAGAAAAGTCATTTTATTCTTATCTACTTTATTTCACAGTACTATGGGGAAATATTAAGGTAATCCAAAGATTTTCTAGCCACACTTACATAAACTACCCTTTCCCTCAGGAAAAGATAAAATAAAACAACAGAATATTCCAAAGAAACAATTGCTTAGATGACTGGGTTTGCATTCTTGCTTTGTTATTGTTTTCCACTGAATGTGTTAGAAAAATAAAATGGGATTTGCGGCAGGATTATTCTACAGGATTTTATAATGTATCTTTAAACACCATTATCATTATGCAAAAGCAGCTAGCCTTCTTGCCCAAAGACATAAAATATACTCAGAATTAGTATCGGACTTTTAAACAGATGCTTAACATAGGTAGGACCATTAGAATCTAAGTGAAATTCATGACAAAATTACTTCACATTTAAAGAAAGAAACTCAGTAGTTATTTAAATAAAAACAGCAAATGAATTGCTAATTTTAGGTATTTGGGCTAGGTTCCTTTCTTAACAAGATTTGCATTTATGTTTAACATTAATTGTTCCACTAAAGTTAATCTTAGCCTAGTTTTCAAATGAAAAAGAGTCATCTAACCCTGTGTGAGAAGGAATCTATGAACCATATGTAGTCACTGATCACTGTATGATATAATCTATATAGTGAAATTTTTAATTCACGGTGAACCAGATGTGGTCAAATCTGTAACTTACACTTTATATTTTCACTGTCATTTTATGAAAAAAATTGTTAAAATTTACTATGGAAGAGTTGGCATGTCTTTTTCTTTCACTGAATATTAATGGCATGTAAATTGCTAATTTCTATTAAATACACCATCATTTGTTGTCACATTTTGTATTCCACAAGCATGAGATCCCTATGACTCTTCTTGTAGACTATAAAAACCTGAGATTTCCACTTTAAGAAAAATTTATGTAATCTTGATTCCAACTTGTAGGATTTAACATTTCATTACTATGTGATTTATCATATTTTATAATTATATTTTACATTTAGTAGTAATAGGAATGCCTGAAATGTTGTCCTTCACTTAACTTTTGCAAAGATCCAAACGTGCTTATCTTTAACATTTTTAAGTCAGATTATTAATATATCATTGATGTATAGAAAATTTACCTTTTTAGATACATGGTTCTATGAATTTTGACAAATGTATAAATTCATGAAACCAAAATTGCACAGAGTGTTCCCATTATGGGAAAATATTCCCTTTTGCCCCCTCTGTAACCAGGCACTCCCCTTTCTCCCAAACCTTGGCAACCACTAATTTGTTTGCTTTTCTAAAATGGTGTATACAGACAATCATTCTGGCTGTAGTCTTTTATTGGCTTCTTTTACTTAGCATAAATGTATTGGAGAATCATTTACATTATTCTTTATATTAATAATTCATTCTTTCTTTTTTTTTAATTTTTTATTTTTTATAAACATATATTTTTATCCCCAGGGGTATAATTCATTCTTTCTTACTGTAGAATAGTATTCTATTGTATAAATATATCACGGTTGGTATAGCGATTAACTAATTGAAGGATGTTTGTGTTATTTCTAGTTTTGGCAATTATGAATACAGCTGTTACAGACATTTGTGTGCATGCTTTTTCATGAAAATAATTTTTTATTTCTCTAGGGTAAATATCATAGAGTAGATTATTTGGCCCTATAATAAGTGAATATTTAATTATGGTAATAAGCTGCCAAATTCTTCTCCAAAAATGGTTGTACCATTTTGCATTTATGCCAGTATTTTTTGAGAGTTCTAGTTACTACACATCATTTATTTATCTGCAATTAGAAATTTCATGGGTTTTTTTTGTGTGTGTGTGTGTGTTGTGTTTGTTGTCTTATTGGCCATTCTTACAGGGATAGTGGAATTTCATTGTAGTTTCTATTTGTATTTTCCTAATGACTAATTATGTAGAGGATTTTTATCAGTGTCTTATTTGCCATCATATCTCTGGTAGAAATATTTTGCCTATTTTAATTAGATTGTGTTTTCTTGCTAATTTTTAGGGCTCTTCACATATTCAGGATACAAGTCCTTTATCAGATAAATGCTTGCAATTTTTTTTCCTAGTCTGTGACTCATCTTTTCGATTTTTTTTTTTTTTAAGATTTTATTTTTTGGTTGAGAGAGAGCACAAACAAGGGGAGTAGCAGAGGGAAGAGAGAAGCAGGCTTCCCACCAAGCAGGGAGCCTGACGCAGGGCTCGATCCCAGGACCCTAGGATCATTACCTGAGCTGAAGGCAGTTGTTTAGCCGACTGAGCCCAGGCGCCCCTCATCTTTTCAATTTTTAATAAGTCTTTCAAAGAGCAGAAATATGTGTTTTATGTAAGTATGTATGTTTATTTATTTATTTTGCATACAGATATCTAATTTTTTTAATACCATTATTGAGAAAGATTGTCCTTTCTCTAATGAATTTTATTTTCAGCTTTGATAAAAATCAATTATGTTGAGGTATTTGGGTGGCTCAGTTGGTTGGCAATCTGCCTTTACCTCAGATCATGATCCTGGGGTCCTGGGGTTGAGCCCCCCTTCAGGCTCCCTGCTTGGTGGGGAGCCTCCTTCTCGCTCTCCCTCTGCCACTCCCCCTGCTTGTGCTCTCTCGCTCACACTCTTGCTCTCAAATAAATAAATAAAATATTTGTTTAGAAAATCAGTTATATTCAAGGTTGGAGCTTGCTCGTCACATAGTCTCTCAATTCTCTGGCTTCACCCTCACCTTTGCATCTACTCTGTGTGCCTACCATTCAGATGTGGTCTCTTCCCATACTCTTGCCCCTCCCTCAGTAGTTGACTCTATTGCTTATTAATTAGTGCTGGTGTGTGTGTGTGTGTGTGTGTGTGTGTGTGTGTGTGTGAATGCACACGCATGCATGCTGGGTGAGGCGAAGTGGGGGGCATGTTCTCTCTTATCCTTGTTCAACATCAGTCCTAGCCTGTTTCTGTCTCTGCATCTTAAGATCACTTTTTCGGTGACTCTGCCCATTATCAAACAGTGCTTTGAATCTTTGAGGAATTTTATCAGAGAGATACTTACCTGCTTTCCTACACCCTTTTGGTCTGGGCCCAAGACAGCTTCATGCCCTTTTCTAAGCCACAGTGCGCCTCTGTGTATGTCCCTGGGGAGAGAGAATAAAGCGGCTCTTTCCTCACCTGATTAAGGTCGCGTGTCTCTGGGAAAGAGTTTTAGGACCACCCATTTTCTCCAGGACTTCATCACCACCAGGAGCTTTCTTTCTTCTCCCACCCTGTGTCCAACATTTCTTATGAATAGCTAGTGAGTTTGGTGGAGAAGAGCATTAGGAGTGATTACGAACCTTCCTTAGGGTCTGTGGCTCCTATGGTTTTCCGTATTCTCAGATTAGATATACACTTAGACTTCAGAAATGTGTTAAATTTAGCTTCTGGTATGTCACCCAGAATCTCTTTTTTACTCTGTCACACATGTGCCAATGCCTTCATCTTGTCTTCCCTCACTAGGCTCCATGTTTCAAGCTACTTTTTTCTTGTTGTTAGGGAGGGAGCAGTGCTCTTTCCAGTTTTATGCATCCTGGGATGGAAACAGAGCTCCTCCTAGGGAGAAGCAGATCTTATAAACTTTTATGTACACATTAGTCTGGACTTCCTCCCAGAGCTATGGGCACTTTTGGGGTAGGTGGGTTTTTCCTGGACAAGTTTAACACAAAAGGGAGTAGAGCTTGTTTGCTAGACTTGTTTCTAGTATGTGGGATACCACCAAATAAGAAAGGAAAAATACATACCTAAAGATGAAGTATCCTGTAGAGATTGACTAAAGTTCTGCCCTTCAAACAACTACCCTAATCCTAGCCCAACTCCTTCCATGTCATTGAAATATTTAGAATCAATGCACTGGTTATATGAATTTTTGACCTGTCTGAACTCAATCTGTCCTTTTTTATTTGGACATGATGGGTTTTTTACATTGCCTACAATGCCTGACAAAACATCTCAGATATACATGTGTTTTTAACTTTTAAGCGGCTAAAAGGCAAATACAGAGTACCATGTAAAAAAATAGCAATCAATGAACTATTACCAACTTTATGAAAATATAATTTTTTAAAGTCAGAGCTCATCTTGAATGAAAGAAACTACTTCTTTCTGCATAGATTTGCACTAATTTCTAGTTTATGTTAGAATAAAACTTAAGATTGTATTACTCCCATAAACTTAAAGCTAAGAGGCAACAATTTTCTGTCAGGGAAAAAATATAGAGGGATAAAATCATAATTGCTGAAATAGAACTACATCAGTGAGTTTGATCATACATTAAACATTAGAAACAAGTTTGATAAAGGAAAAGTCTAACTTGGTACATTCCATCAGAACTAAGAAAATGAGGAAGTGAATAAAAAATGAGAAATAACAGTTTGCAGAGATCCAAACATCCAAATTTTATATAATAAATTTCTAGATAAAATATGAAAAACCAATGGACAAAACTGTGAATAAAACCAATATATAATATAAACTAACTTTTCTAAGCAAAAGAAAGATGCGAATCTGAAATTCAAAAAGGCAAGCCACATATTCAACAACTATTTTTATAGATAAAGGGAACCATTCTATAAACTGCCAACATAAAAGAGTTCAGACTGGAATGGAGGCTAGCAGATAATCCTCCTAAATGATGAAATCATACTGATTCCACTATGTTACTGTCTTAAAGATTATACATAACTCTGAAGTTTGTTCCACATATTTTTTGATTTGGCTGCAGAAAGCTGAACACTGAATTTGTGACAAACCTTTAATAACTATTTAGGATTTTAAGGAAGGTGTACCCATTTATTTTCTGACCCCATTTTGTGGCAAAAGTAAATAAAAATAGTTCATATCATACAGAATTGGAAATACATTAATTATTAGAAATTAGACATTCATGGGGCTCCTGGGTGGCTCAGTGGGTTAATTCATCTGCCTTCGGCTCAGGTCATGATCCCAGGGTCCTGGGATACAGTCCTGCGTGGGGCTCTCTGCTCAGCAGGGAACCTGTTTCCTCCTCTCTGTCTGCCTGCCTCTCGGCCTGCCTCTCGGCCTGCTTGTGATCTGTCTGTCAAATAAATAAATTTAAAAAAAAAAGTTCTTAAAAAAAATAAATTAGACATTCATAACAAATAAGAGGAAATAATGGCAGAGACTCTATTTTGAGGATTATATTGAAAACTGAGATCTCCGTAATAGTGAAAAAAAAAGTTTATATATATGTAGTCAAGTGAAAAATGGATTAAGATTTTTAAGGGCTCTCAAAATAACTAATATTCTTTTTTTAAATTTAATTTTATTTTTTTCAGTAATCCAAAATTCATCGTTTATGCACCATACCCAGTGCTCCATTGCAGTATGTGCCCTCCTTAATACCCACCACCAGGCTCACCCAATCCCCCATCCCCCTCCCCTCCAAAACCCTCAGTTTGTTTCTCAGAGTCCACAGTCTCTCATGGTTTGTCCCCATGCTCCAATTTCCCCCAATTCACTTCTCTCCATCTCCCAGTGTCCTCTGTGTTATTCCTTATGCTGCACAAGTAAGTGAAATGATAATTGACTCTCTCTGCTTGACTTATTTAACTTAGCATAATCTCTTCCAATCCCATCCATGTTGATATAAAAGTTGGGTATTCATCCTTTCTGATGGAGGCATAATACTCCATTGTATATATGGACCATATCTTCTTTATCCATTCATCCGCTGAAGGGCATCTTGGTTCTTTCCACAGTTTGGTGACTATGGCCATTGCTGCTATGAACAATGGGGTGCAGATGACCCTTCTTTTCACTACATCTGTATCTTTGGGGTAAATACCTAGTAGTGCAATTGCAGGATCATAGGTAGCTCTATTTTTAATTTCTTAAGGAATCTCCACACTGTTTTCTAAAGTGTCTTCACCAACTTGCATTCCCACGAACAACATGAGAGGGTTCCCCTTTCTCTACATCCTCTCCAAGGCTTGTTGTTACTGTCTTGTTGATTTTGGCATAAGGTATAAGGTGGTGTAAGGTGTATCTGGTGTAAGGTGGTATTTCAATGTGGTTTTGATTTGAATCTCCCTGATGGCTAATGATGATGAACATTTTTTCATGTGTCTGTTAATCATTTGTATGTCTTCTTTGGAGAAGTGTCTGTTCCTGTCTTCTGCCCATTTTTTGACCATAGAGTTGTGGGTCCATATCTACTGAGACACCCAGATGCCCCACCATCGATAATTTTTAAAGTTAGGTATAAATGGCTTTCTGTACTTTTACTAAATAATCTACAAAGTGTTTATAATAGTTTACAATAAGAAACAATCAATATATAGTATGAAACTGAATAGTGATATAGGATTTATAGCACTTTCTTGTTCACATTTACTTACAGATATTATCTCAAATCAGAATAAACTTGTGCATTCTTTTTGAATGAGATATTAATGAGTAATAAATGATAGTCACCTGGGAAATCTCAGTCACATATCACTATGTAGAAACATTATTAAAAAGTCACCATAGAAATAATATAATAAAACAAAGTTGGAGTATAAAAACTACAGTAGTTATCTATTGTTGAAAAATGAATAGCCCCAAAACTTAGTGACTTAAAACAACATACATTAATATTTTGTTCTTCCTATGGGTCAAGAAATTGGGCATGTTTTAGAGGGAGATTAGACTTTAAGATCTCTCATGAACTGCATTCAAGATGTCAACTGGGCTCTTATCATCTCAATACTCACATGGACACAACCTATTTCTAAAGTTACGTGGTTGCTGGCAGAATTTAGTTTCTCATGAGGTGTTAGACTGAGGGCCTCAGTTCCTTATTGCCTGTTGGCAGGAGTTAACTTACCCTCAGTTCCTTGCCATGTGGCTTTTCAAGCATGGCAGCCTGCTTCATCAAAGTGTGAAAGCTGTCGTGATAACAGGTGAGGTCTGATAACTTGATGGAGTTTTCCCAGTCTTTATGACTTAACCAAAGATATGATTTCCTTCACCTTTGCTGTATTCTGTTAGTAAGAAGCCAGTCACTAAAGCCAGCCCTCATTCAAGGAGTGGGAAGAACAAAAAGGCATGAGTACAAGAGGTGGGGATCATTAAGAACCATTTTAGAATCTACCACAAAAACTGATGCGCAGTTTATAATATCTCTATTGAATTGCTAATATTATTATTAAAAAAGCAATGGACAAGTCAAAATAATTGCTATATATGAAGGCATGTATTATAGAAAGATAGTCATATGATAATAGACATAACCTAAATTACATGATTATTATCATAGGCACTTGGGATATTGGAATATAAATGCATGCAATATGTTTCATTATATATGGAAGAAAGAGAGAAAATGCAGAGATGATTAATTTTATTATTTACATTGATAGTTTTTAATAGATTTTGGTTTTATTTATTTTATTTGATTTTTTAAAAGATTTTATTTAATTATTTATTTGAGATAGAGAGGATGAGCAGGGGGAAAGGGAGGAACAGGTTCCCTTCTGAGCAGGTAGTCAATGTGGGGCTTGATCCCAAGACCCTGAGATCATGACCTGAATTAATGGCAGACGCTTAATCTACTGAGCCACCCATGTGCCCCATCATTGAAAATGTTTAAAGTTAGGTATAAATGTCTTTCTGTACTTTACTAAATAATCTACAAAGTGTTTATAATAGTTTACAATAAGAAACAATCAATATATAGTATGAAAACTGAATGGTGATATAGGATCTTATAGCACTTTCTTGTTAATCTTTACTTACAGATATTATCTCAAATCAGAATAAACTTATGAAGTGCTGATGACTAATATGAAGCTTGGAAAATGTGAAGCTGTCTTGCATCACAAAATTAGCCACTGGCAAATCTAGGACTAGAAACTTGGTTTTCTAAATATTAAAGTCCTTTCATTTTTATTTATCCACATTGAACATTACATTAAAGAGAGTAAACAGGGATAAAAACTTACAGGTAAATAGAATTAGTATTACAGTGTCTTTACTGAAGCTTAATGATTTTCAGTATATGTTGTTTTTATAATTCCTTCCATGCTGATTAGAGTCTGCCATTCTAAAATGAATTTGAATCAGGATTCTGATACAGTATTCCTTTGATAATAATTATTAAAACCTTAGACTTTATTATTTGCATTTGTATTTTTCACACTATTTAATGAGAACCTTTGCAAGCTGTAACATCTCATACTCTTGTAATACAAACGTGGGTCAAGCTCATTCAAAGCTCCTGTGACAGACATACATTACCATTTGATGGTGATTCATTTGATTTGATGGTGATTGATTAACAAATGCACAGCTGGTGTCATTTTAATTCTTTAGAACAAAATCTCAATTACAAACATAATGAAATAGTATGAATTTCTAGATAGTTTAAAATCTTAAAAATAATCCCCTTATTATAACCTTTATTGTATGAAATGGAATTGCTTTCATAATCTCCATATAAAATAGAAGATACATATGCAAATATTAATAAAGTATATTTAAATTTCTTGTATATTGTTATTTTCTCTTACACTATTAGAGAACAGAATGTAAACACTTATAAAACCAAAACACTATGTTTTATCCTGGATATGTGAACACCTAAGAAGAGACTGTTCTCCTAATCAGAAAGCTATAAATATAACTACCACCTTTTCTAAGAATACTGAGATGGATTTTAAGACATGGCGTTTTCCAAAGTATTTTGTTTTACCTATTTTCTTTTTTAAGTTTTTGTTTAAATTGCATTTACTTAATATATGTGTTTTATTAGTTTCAAGTATACAATGTAGTGACTCAACACGTCCCATACAACATCTGTTTTTCAAGGAGATAATGGATTCCATATGCCCATTGCAAATGGCTCATCAGGCTCAACTCAACTTCAGAAAAATATCTTTTCCTTCCAACACATACCAATGCCCTATTAAAAAAATTAATAGAATTTAGATAGTAATTTATATTTATAATCTACTAAGACTTTCCAAATTTCTCTTTCTCTCAAGATGACATAGAAATACCAACTTAAGTCATCGGGGACTTGATGTTTTAGTCAACTAGCATTTATTTGGTTCTCTGAACTACCTCAGGCTTATACAGCCCTTTAGAAAAAAAATGAGTTAGCATAATGGGTCCCAAATGTTTCTAGGAATCATTCAAATGTATGGTATCTACTGTTACTTGTATTGATACATTGCCTTATCAGAACCTTCATACACTTAACAATATGATAATCAACATGTCTGTCACAGATGTGTTAGCTCTGCATTTTTAAAAATAGACCCAAGGCTGTATTGATTTGGCCACATTTTAGCCATTTTCCCCCTCTTTTGAACCTCCTATAATTGTATGCATGACCTACGTCTAACTACTATTTGAACAAGTCACACTATCCTCCCTGGGAATCATTTGTCATACAGAATTCCCATTGCAGGAATATACTCTGATACTTAATTAGTGATAGAAAATTTACCCATATTGTTTTTTTCTTCCACTGAGCTTTTCCTGTATTGTTATTGTTATTGTTGTTTTATTCTCAGTGCTGGCATCATACTCTGCACAGCTAATAAACATTTAAAATATACTTGCTTATGTAACACACAATGTATGTCAGATTCTTTAGCCTGACTACTAGCTATTTGGGTGTATGAACCAAAGACCTTTTATTTTTTTTTAATTTTTAAAAAATATTTATTTATTTGAGAGAGAGAGAGACCGAGAGAGAACACAAATCGGAGCTGGGAGAGAGGGACAAGCCAACTCCCACAGGGAGCCCAACATGGTGCTCAGTCCCAGAACCCTGAGATCATGACCAAAGGCAGCCGCTTAACCAACTGAGCCACCCAGGTACCCCAAACCAAAGACTTTTTAAAGTCACAGTAATATTCACAGCACTCTGCATGTAAGGGGACATTATAAAGGTGGCTGTTAAAATAAAATGTTTCCCAAATTATTAATTAAGGCCTTTGAACAGAGTCAATTCACATCATCCTTATTTAAAAGAAAGTGAATCAAGTTTTAAAAATTTCCCCACAAAATATACCAAGATACTATTGAGACAGAATTTATGAGTGAAAGATTTAACAAAAAATTCAGAATTGTGTATTTTTTTTATTAACCAATTAAAAGTCTGTATAAATATGTAGAATGAAAGAGAAATCACCTCCCTAAAGTGGCAGGCCAAATCTTTATTTTCTTACTAGGATGACAGAGAAAAGTATTATGTCTTTGAGCAATGGTGATGCTTCCTGAATACCCAATCTCAACAAAAGACTTAACGGGAGACAGAACAGTGGAGACAAGAGATAGACTGTAGGATTCCATGGACCATGCTCTTGCCATGTAGATATAGACTCGCCTGAGACATACACCGTATGTCCTTAAAGACCACCTTTCTCCCAGCCCCCAGTTGAATTAGTTTGCACCTGCTGCTGAGTCATAAAAATTAGACTCAATCATTTACCATGTTTCAAACTTAGCAAGTTTTAGTACCAGCTTAAAGAATCTCACAACTCCTAAAACACTACATCATTTACCAGGTGACTGATAAATACTTAATGGAAAATGAATACAATCAGTGGAAATACCCAGTAAGAAATTTGAGGAGAAATGCTATCACATCTATGATAAAAGATCCTTTTATAAGTCTCAGTATGCAAAAAAATATATATATTCTTTCATGACAAGAAAAAGACAAACTATGAATTGCCTTACATTAACATTTGTATTAACAATGCAGAGACAGACCCCCAAAAATCAGTATAACAAATTTTTTTTTCTGATAATGCAAGAAAGATATTTCACCCTTAGTTTGATTTGCTTATTATACCTTGGTTAAAGCTAGTTTCTTTACTTTTCACATATCAAGTTGTTGATAAATGACAATTTTTTACCACCTATTTTCTATCCAAAGCAAAAAAGATTCATTTATATTTTAGTGAAGCTCATGTGAATGTTATAGATATAGCTGTTTTCATTAAATAATGACGCTTCAAGTGGTTTTATATTTTTCTTCTAAAAAAATTCAAACTGTTTAACTGACAATTGGTATATCATTACCTTCATTTTCCACATGACACTTCGTTTTTTTCTCCTTTTTAACATTACTTACCTTGAAAGATGTGAAGATAGAAAAATGCCTCATAGAATATAAATTAACAGATGGAGATGAAAGAACAGAAAGGTTAAATTATTTGTCCCAAGTCACATAAGTAACCAGTGGAGAAGCATGATAGGTGTTCAATGTTTTCCTCTTGTGTTTAGAAATGTTATTCTTAATTAATACAGTTAATGCTAAAGATACAGTTTGGCCATTTTATCCACACTATAAATCTTGTATTTGTCTCTCTTTATGAACTCTTCTAAATGAAATGCACAAGATTTTCTGACTAGATGTTGCACTGAAAGCAAAAATATTTGTGGTGGTAAGTTAAAAAAAAATAGCATATGTATAATCACCATCCTGAACCTTGGTTTACAATGATGTGGCAAATTATGACTTGCATATAAGTGATGAGATAACTAGGGATGATACAAAAAGAAATATGCTACTCCAATACGTTAATGACCATCTACGTGTACTTTTGGAGCTTTATCTTTATATATTTATATTATCTCAAGGTCAATATGGAGAACATCTCTTAAGCCTTGCTATTTCATATTTCTCAAAGAATGAAAGAATAGATAGTTTAAAGTACGGGGGTCTGGGATCATTTGAATTAATTCAAGTTCTTATAAAACCAAAATATACAAAAAAGACTATTGAATTGTTATCAACATCTCTGTAAATCAGTTCTTAAAATTTACCTCCGTATTTGTCACATAACTATATTTACTCAGGCTTTCAAGAGTTTAGGCAGCAGCCCTTAATATTCTAAATTTTCATTAAGTTTCACCTTCATTTTTTTTTAATTTTTTATTTTTTATAAACATATGTTTTTATCCCCAGGGGTACAGGTCTGTGAATCACCAGGTTTACACACTTCACAGCACTCACCAAAGCACATACCCTCCCCAATGTCCATAATCCCACCCCCTTCTCCCAAGCCCCCTCCCCCCAGCAACCCTCAGTTTGTTTTGTGAGATTAAGAGTCACTTATGGTTGGCTCCAAAGGGGCACGTGCACCCGAATGTTTATAGCAGCAATGTCCACAATAGCCAAACTATGGAAAGAACCTAGATGTCCATCAACAGATGAATGGATCAAGAAGATGTGGTATATATTCACCTTCATTTTTGATTAAGGTAAGCCTGACATTTGGACAAAAAGAAAACCTAAACCTAATTTATATTTGGTTCTACATTAACCAAAATTGGCTAAGATGATAAAATTTACCCTATAAATATAATTCTTCTCTGAAGGCTATATATTATCTCACTGAAGGATATTCTCTTGAATTATCTCTATTTTTGGTGACTTTTTGTAATGATAATTTGAAATATGTTCGGTCAGTTTCTCTGAAGCCAGTAACAAATTAATTCCCATCAGGGAAGACATGTGAGAATAGTTGCATGAAGTAAAAAACCTAAGTTGTCTACTGTAAAATACTGTTCCCAACTGTGTTTGTATGTTGGACCCTGTCTCTCTGCCATTCTTTATTCATTTAATTTCTAAGAAGGGTATCTCTTTGTTCAAGGTCTCTTGATTTTATGCACCTATTTTCATAAGAAATTTTCCATATAAGGTGATGGCACAAGGCATTCAATATTCAGAAAAAAATGAATTAAAAATTGATCATTTATAGCTCTTCTCATTAATACCCCTTTCTAAATCTAATGCTTTCTAGAGCACAGACTTTTGCCTTGTATATCTCAGCATATTACACATTAGATTGGCTAGTGTTTAGGAAACAACAAATTCAATAAATATCTACATATTGACTGCCAAATTTAGGATTCTAAAGATGACTCAAATGGACAGGAGAGTGTACAATATTACACTTCTTGAGTCTAAATCAAATGTGTTAGGATTCTTGTCTTATTTGCTCTAAAAATTTAAAAAAAATATAGAAGTATTCAACTATGTTATGTTCTAGGGCAAAATGGCATGGACAAGGTAGCATGGTGTGCTGAAAAGCACTAACACAGAAATCTAAACTTAATTCAAGGAA